>NC_053491.1:207176763-207446763 GCF_905171775.1 Rana temporaria | reverse complement strand
AATGCCTGAAGCTCAAACAAGTTCTGGGACTTTTTTTTAGGCAGATTTGGGCGTTTTTCTGCTTTTTACATTGGTGACCCTTTGACCTGTACAAAATCACGGCAAAAACGCAGCTAAAATCACGGTAAAATTGCGTGACTTTCTGCCTGAAAACGCTATGCTCAGGTGTGAATGGGGCCTTAGAGCTGGCTCGCCTTTGAGCAGCTTGGACCTTTTGTTTGTTGTACTGAAACTAGGAAAATATTTTGTTAAAATAAAAAAAAATTGGTCTTATTTAGTTTGTTTAGCAAAAAATAAAAACCTGTACCCATATGTAATTATAACAATTACATATGGGTACAGTGTTGCATGACTAAGCAATTGTCATTCAAAATGTGACAGCACTGAAAGATGAAAATTGGCCTGGGCAGGAAAGGGGTAAAAGTGCTCAGTAGGCAAGTGGTTAAATTGAACACAAAATAACCCTGTTTAAGAAGCAAAGTAAGCATTCACTTTTCGAAGGAAACATTCTCTACTGTCTTGCTAAGTTAAAGTCTATGTCAAGCCAAGAATATATTTTCTAGTTTTGCATAGAGGAGGAAGCATTAGAACTCTTTGACGGTTTTCATAGCCATACAGAGCTCTTTTAGAGAGATTTACCCATACCTTCTGTCCTGCTGACAATGATTTCACCAAGCAGAAATAAAAATCCACAATATGGGCACAGATAGAAATAATAATTTGACAAAGGTTCTAGTTTTCCTCCACTCTACTAAAGAAAAGCTGATTTATTTCTGTCTGTGTTGCTGTTGGAGAGTTCCCCTCACTTCCTGTCTGGAAAAACAATCTTTCTAACAGAGTCCCGGATAACAATAAAAAACAGGGGCTCTAACCGATCCCCAATCTATCCAAAGCATAATCAAATCCATTCTGTTTAGAATAGAGGACAGGGGTGCTGCGGGGGTCTTCCAGTGCAGAGCAATAGCCCATGAAGTAGATATGCAAATAGTGTGTATAAGACATTCTTCCCTACGGAAGATACCTGGGATCGGTGCTCCAAGAAGGCACATGGAGACTGTGAGCTGTAGAGAGGTACCAGCGATTGCAGAAGCAACGGCGGTTACTTTCTTCCAAACTAGGGAACGTAGTACACAGTCCCAAAATTTGTGCTTAAAGGTGCCCGGGAGCTGGCAACCCCTAAAGCATAGTCCGGATGTCCCTGGAAACTTGGCCTGAAGTCTATATGGGGTATAGTACCATCTAGTCAGTACCTTGTAGGCCGTTTCTCTAACCGCCAGAGACTTTGAGGCTTTGCGCAAGTTATCCAACATTGTGTCCCAGACTTCCGGGGTGAACTGTTCGTTACAGTCCGATTCCCATTTTTGTTTATATGGAACATCCCCCAGGAAATACGAAACCAGTGCCATTTTATACAGGCTGGAAATCAGGCCTTTGCCCCTGTGGGAGTCACGGCAGATCCGTTAAGAAAAAAAGTTTTGACTGGATATACTTCTTAAGCCTACAAAGTAAAATAAGTAGAACGAAGTAGCACTGCTTACTAATAGGCCATCACTGCATTCAAATTTCATAGCAAAGTAGGGTAAGGCTGAACATACCAAGCTCAAATTTCTATTGAATCATCTGAAATTTAAGCCATGGGTGGCCTTGCCAGGAACACCTAGCTCAAAAGGCTTCAATCTAAAAATCAAAGGAGTGAGAAGAAAATTCTCAGCCAAACAGTGAGTACAGGCAATTAGCATACAATAACCACCAGAGAAGATTCCTCCATCCACACTGTTTAGCATAGTTCAGGTAACATATTGATTTCTTCTAGGCTAAACAAGAGAAATCCAAACTTACATGGCAAGCCTTGACAAATAATCCTGGCTTTGTGCTGCTGAAATTACTAGATAGCTTGTATGTGGCCATGTTGTTGTCACCTTTTTGATACATTATAAAATACAATTACCTTTGGAGAAACTTCATTGACAAGTCCTCTAAATTAGGGGAATGGGTATTTATGCAGCATCACAGGGCACCTTAAATTGGAATTTGGCAATTGTTACAAAGCAATCTATCTTTCTAATGGTAGCCTGCCATGGCTCAAATTTTAGCCAATTCCTGTAACTATAAAGCAAGGAACTTTAGGGGCCGCTTCTGGTTCCCTTTTCCAATAAACTTTGGTGACTCACACTAGAAGGGTGCCAGTGGGGAGCTAATCCTGGCTCAATATATGTGTATACAAGAAAAAAAGCCCAAACTCTGCATGCTCAATTCAGGCCACGCCCCCTGACATGTTTCACACTGCCCAAAGGGCTTAGTCATGGAGTCCTGTGGGCAGATCCATGACTAAGCCCCATGGGTGAGGCAAAACACATTGGGGACATGGCCTGAATGGAGCCGGGCTGGAGCCGTTTTACTTGTTTGACACCTGGGCTGTCGTTGGTGTGCAGCAGTTGGGCTTTTTCTACTATATTCAGCCAATTCCTCTTGAATATGCTGAAATTAAAGCTGTGGGTAGCCCTGCCGACACCACCTGGCTCAAATATTAGAAGGATCAAGGTGGAAAATTGTTGACCAAATGTTCTTTCAGAGATAGTTGATCTTGCAGTCCTCTGACAGCAGAGAATAGGATATCCGGCTGGAAAATACCTCCATTCACACTGTTTAACAAAGGGTTGAATCAAAAAATTGAATTGTGTATGGCTAGCCTTACATTCAAGATGAAAAATTGCTTCTGGGCTGCATACTAGCTTCAGGATAGTAATTCTGAACTCATATACCCAAAACCTAATTTTACGGCTTAAGTGGTGCTTGCTGTTAAGTAAACAACTTAATGCACATTACAGCTATAGACATACTCCTCTCCCCTTTCAATTTTGATGTTCTTTTAACTGTATTTTGTTTGGACTGTGTCTATGTTTTTGTTTATTTTTGTCAAACAGATTTCTTCTGTGAAAAAAAGAACTAAATGTCTGAGTAGGATTTAGATGGAAAATAAGATCAATGTTACCAAATCTCCAGGCATAGTAACTGAAATTCTTTGAGATCTGAAGTATTTTACTGTAGTTTTTTGGCTTTGTAAACTCTTGAATAAACTGTTCAGTATAAGATACCATTATACCTTTGGGCACTTTTTTGGTAAAACTTGGCTCCTAGTGGCAAAGTATTGCATGAAATAAACTTTTCCAGCCAGGACATCTGTTTTCATTTCTCCTTTGTCCTTTTTTTTTAAGTGCTCTATCAGAAATGTTGCTCCGTCTCCCCTTTTACTTGCACAAGACAAAACTCGTCTTATGCTTCAGAAAGTTATGTTGAAAGAAGTACAAGTTTGTGGTTTTACTATGTGAATCATTGTTTGTTGTTGCCAATTTTTTAATTAACACAACAATTTCATTTGTTTTACTTTTCTTGGTACTCTCAAAAATATTTTTCAGAATAAAAATGTATGAAAATGATAGTGGTAGGCTCATTAATCCATATTATATATATATGAGCAATGCTGGAATAAGCTATAAATATTAGCTGTCTTAATCATACAGACATGACCAAACCTGTCAATATAGGCTGTAATATTTTTTTATTTTGGGTATTTCTATAGCGCCAACGATTTACACAACGCTTTACATTATGTGCATTCACTTCATTCCCTGCCCCCAAGCTTACATTTTAAGATCCATATCTCAAATATATGCACACATATTAGGGTAAATTTAGACAATAGCCAACTAACATATCAACAGTCTCTGGAGTGTGAGCAAAAACCAGAGCACTTGGCGGAAACCCACACAAGCACCTTGCATTTTGTCCTGCATGGAATTCAAACTTGGGACCCCAGTGCAGCAAAGCAGAGTTTCTAACTAGTAAGCAACTTTTCTACCCTAATATGTTGGAACTCAAATACATGTATCTATGTGTCATTTGGGATTTCTGGTGGTCATACACTGGACATCATGTTGTTGGATGAAAAATTTGTTGGAGGAAAGATCTGATACCTTCAGGTTGCCAGTTGAGGGACACACACACACACACACACACTGTCTCCTGACGAAGCGACAAATTGAGGTCGCAAAACTAGTAGAGACCAAGAGACTGTTGTCTCATGACCCCAACTTTCTCACCGTGACCCCCTCTTGCTTGTTCATAAGGGATTGCACAACCGGTGACCTGATTGTGGTCAAACATGTTTGTACTGTCGTTTTAATGTTATGTTTTTTTATTCTGTTTGATGTATTTATGTGAATATAAATTTTCTTACAATTTAAGTAATGTGATTCATCCTGGTTGTTTCACAACCAAATCTTTACCGTACCGGTATAGTCCTCCCTGCCCATTTCTCCTTGTAGGAGCCTCGGGGACTGTGGGGAATCCCTGGGACCCCTTATTCTTTACCTTCAGTGTAGTAGCAGCAGTTCACAAAAGCGAGGTTATAGCTTTAAATTGCTTGACTATTAATACTTTCATACACATTTATTAATTCTTAAATGCATTAATTAATTCATTTATTCACTAAAGGTTTTTATGATAGACAATAGGAGAAAAATACAATATATAGCACTTCACCACAACTAAACAGAAATCCATTTTTAACAAAGAAGTCTAAAATTTTAATGATTACAATTTTATTTGTTTTCCTTTATTGTTACCTTATCAAATATAACCTACAATTACAATTGATAAAACATAACATGCAGTTTTATAGGTAGGTTCTAATCCATTTTAATATGAGATAATTTGCCCATGGCAATATTGGACTGACAGCAGACATCCAACAATTGCACTTATGAGATGATAGTAAAATGTGTGACATAAATACTCCACACCATTTAGCAATCGCATTAAAACCATACTTATGTTCAAACCAAAGTATGTTTTTTTACACTACTGATGATTCATGATGGGGTGTGTATGACTTTTTGATAAAGTTATTATGTTTATTCCAAATCACTTTATTTTAAGTTGCATATTCATGGATTTGTTTAGTTCATAACCACTTTTTTTTTTTTTTTAACAGATTCAAAACAACTTGTGGACAGGAAATCCAACTGGAGGATCTGTGGTGACGTCCTGTATGCTGCCCCGAGAGCCTTCTTCTTGTATGTCCCCTTATTCTCACACTTCCCGTACAGATTCTTCATATGCCAGCTTCACAAATCACCAGAATCAGTTCAGCCATATGCCACTTAACAATTTCTTTACCGAATCATTATTATCGGGATCTACAAATGGACATTCCTTTGAACCTAAACCGGAGTTTGAAAGGCGGTCATCCAGTATTGCTGTTCTTCGAATGAAAGCCAAAGAACACACAGCCAATATTTCATGGGCTATGTAAATTTGACTGTTTCTTAAAACTTCAAGTGGATACACTTTATTTTGTAATATTTAACAATGTATAAAGTCAACATGCAGAATATTTTTCTGAAAATCTTGTTTTTCAATGGAACCTTGTAAAAAAAATTCTTATGTTATAAATAAATAAAAAAAGCACTAAACTAAAAATTTTACTCATTAATGTTGTAGTCCATAACTGTGAAACATATAAATAAGTTAATATAAGTTAATTTCAGTACTTTCTTAAATGAAATGAAATGCAAATCACTGGGTACTTTGTTGGGTTACCTGTCATTCGGGTAGTAGTCAATACTAAAACAGAAGAGACTGTTCACATTCACTAAGCAAAGTGAATGTTAGTATTACAAGGGAACCTAAGTTCTTCTTGAATATCCAATCATATGGTGGCAACAAAAACCTTATGGGTATTTAAAATGAACAACATTCACTTTATTTACCAAAATTACGTTTTCAATGTGACTGAACAGTCCTTACTCCTTTAGTGAAGAAAACACCCAGGAGCTGAATGACTTCTGCAAGATGGTCAAAAATGTATACAAAGTCCACTATATTGTACAGTCTCTTCAGAATACAACTTTCCAGGTGATTGTTGAAAAGCTTTCTGTTGTATTCACATATTAGAAGTCTATAAAATGCTGCTTGATCTCCATCTACCGTATAATATGTGGCATGTGATTCTGACCACCACCTGTAGCAAGACCAGTGAGTCTTGCCCCACTCCATTTTTCTTAGAAGACACAGCTGTTTTATGGTCATGTTTTTCTTTACATACTTCTGAATGAATAAGGCCATCCAGACTGATGAAATTATGCTTATTGGATGGTAATTATATAAGCACACGTGCCATATTTTGCGTTCAATGCAATTGCAAGTGACATTTTGGTATACTATCCAAAGTTATTTGCAATACATACTTCAGCAATTCATAATTTTGTTTTGCTGAATGATAAAGATGTATGTACCATCAACTTTAAAGTGAAAGCCCAAGCAACCAGATAGATACCCAGTTTACATACATAATTATTTACTTTGTCCTGGTACTTGGAAATACTATAGGGGGTTATCTTGATTCCTTGTCCTATCAGCAGGCTAAGGGTAGTAAAGGGACATAAAGATGCATTGTTGAACCAGAAAACTAAATTGCTGAACTAGTAAGTAAATGTGTCACTCACATGACTGTGCATTATGGCAAAGGTGTGTAAATCTCAAGAACAGTTTAAATAAATACAGATAGGTTTTTCAAGTGCATTTAGGTGTTTGCCTGTGATTACATTTAAACATTTATTTTTAATCCAGGCACTTTCGTTTTGGATACAGTAGGGAAATGTAAGAACATCTGTAGGTTTTTATTACTGTATGTGGCTTAGCTGACCATTGGCATCTGGATGAAAAGTGAGGGAATGTTAAATGCCACCACTACAGTAGTAAAACTGGAAATCTTCCAATAGGAACACATCCCCTATTATTCCCACAGACTTTGACCAATACCTGTCCCTCACAGCTTTCTATAACATTACATTACCTGAATATTAAATGTGGCTCTTTGGAAAATGTCTGCTACTTGTCCAGATAGCATGCCTACTGGTTTCAGTGGGGTTGATATACTAAAATTGGGTGCAAAATCCGGTGCAGCTCTGCATGGAAACCAGTTTTTTTGGCAAAGCTTTATTGAACAATCTGAAGTTAAAAGTCGATTGGCTACCATGCACAGCTGCACCAGATGTTTCGCTCTCTAGTTTTAGTAAATCAACCCCAGTGTGTTCTAAGTCATCGGGGACAAGCAAGCAGATCAATATAGTCAGTGCAACATGTTGGAAGTCCTTATCTACATTATTGTTCTGGGCCAGTGATTCAAAAACTGAAGCAAGCCAGTTAGCTTAAGCAAGGTACCAAGCATTTGCAGAATGAGAGTCCAGCAATAGAAGCCTCCATATTTCTCTCAGGAAATATATTTTTTTAGGAAGACCTTATCATTTTTTATTTACCGCGAAACTTACATCATTTATGATGCGGGTAAAAGTCCAAACATCTTATATAAAACTGTTTAGCAAATCACTACATATATGCTTACAGAAACTCTTGTGTATGTCACTTTCACTTCTCACTTGTACCCCATTTTGTGTCAGCTGTTCAAAAGGGGCTCTTAACCACTTCAGCCCCGGAAGAATTTACCTCCTTTCTGATCAGAGCACTTTTTGTGATTCGGCACTGCGTCGATTTAACTGACAATTGTGCGGTCGTGCGATGTGGTACCCAAACAAAATTGACGTCCTTTTTTTCCCACAAATAGAACTTTCTTTTGGTGGTATTTATCACCTCTGCGGTTTTTATTTTTTGCGCCTTAAACAAAAAAAGAGCTTAAATTTTGAAAAAAAAACAATATTTTCGAATTTTTTGCTATAATAAATATCCCCCAAAAATATATATAAAAAAAAAATCTAATTTTTTCCTCAGTTTAGGCCGATATGTATTCTTCTACATATTTTTGGTAAAAAAATTGCAATAAGCGTATACTGATTGGTTTGTGCAAACGTTATAGCGTCTACAAAATAGGGGATAGTTTTATGGCATATTTATTAGTATTATTTTTTTATTAGTAATGGCGGCGATCAGCGATTTTTATCGTGACTGCGACATTATGGCGGACACATCGGACACTTTTGACATTATTTTGGGACCATTGTCATTTATACAGCGATCAGTGCTTTAAAAATGCACTGATTACTGTGTAAATGACACTGGCAGGGAAAGGGGTTAACCACTAGGGGGCGAGGGAGGGGTTAAGTGTGTCCTAGGGAGTGATTCTAACTGTGGGGGATGGGCTACATGCAGTGATCACTGCTCCCAATGACAGGGAGAAGTAGATCACTGTCCTGTCACTAGGCAGGACAGGGAGATGTCTTGTTTACATAGGCATCTCCCCATTCTGCCGCTCCGTGACACGATCGCTGGCCGTTGGCGGACATTGAGTTCGCGGGTCTCGCGGGCATGGTCACGAAGCTCGTGGTGGGCGCACGCACGGTGCGATTTTCA
The DNA here is from genome assembly GCF_905171775.1 of Rana temporaria. Taxonomy (NCBI): domain Eukaryota; kingdom Metazoa; phylum Chordata; class Amphibia; order Anura; family Ranidae; genus Rana; species Rana temporaria. Next base: position 207,438,396 of record NC_053491.1, on the reverse strand, counting down.
AAGCAACGTACATGTACGTTCCTTTGCCCAGCCAATCCATTCTGCCGACATATATGTTCGCTAGGTGGTCGGGAAGTGGTTAAGCAACTCCGAAGTAGCTATGGGGCACATTTTCTGGTGTGCAAATGGCTTTCCATGGCTAGGCTGTACCAAATTGATGAATATTGGCCATCTCTGAGCGTGGAAACAAATGTTCTTTACAACTAAATTCAAACAACTGATCATCGTAGGTACAAGCTGAGAGGAAACTGCCAATGAGTAGTAATATGGTCATAGATATTTCACTTTATGATTGCTAATGGAATATCTCTTTGAATTCCTGGCATATTTTTTTCAAGTTGAACTCCAGCTATTTTTTTTTTTTCATTTGCACATAGTAGAATAGGGTTACAACCTATGTCAAGTTTTTACAGCTGTGTCCTTATTGGGGAGTTTTTTTTTTTTTTACTTCCTGTACAGACTACTGTTAAAGCCTGGGCAAAAAGTGTGAGGCTATCACACTGACAGCCTGCTAACTGGCAGTCATCACCAAGCAGGAAGTAAGAGAAAATGTATGAATGGGGACATCTGTCTCAGCGACAACAATGAAAGATGGGATTTATCTTTACTTTGGGAAGATAAAAATACTTTATTTTTTGAATATGAGCAATGATTTGAAATATTTCTGGCAATTAAAATTCAGTCATGTCAAAACCTTCTCCATTGTAATATTTGTTTTATGCATGACAAATGTAGATTATCAATGTCTTTTATATGTAAATTTCCATCATGTTAACCTAATCTGATTTTATCATTCACTGGTGGGAAATTTTATCAGTGGCACAGACACAGACAGCAATAAAAAACTTAAATTAAAGAAATAACCAGCAATCCTTAAGCTATATGTATTAAAAAACAGAGGTGTTAGTTTTATATATATGCAAAACTAAAGCCACACTTTATCATCAAGGCCCCTCTGTATACTGTGGGCCTTGACATGGCAGTGTGGCCTTCACATACTGTATGAAATTTCAAATACCGTATATGAAACTAAAACTAAAAATATTTAAGAAGTGCTTGATATTTCTTGCTTTTGGATTTGTACAGTTACCCTGTTGGCTGCTTACCCTTCTATTGAAAAAAAAAAGAATGACCTGACATTAGCAGTAGCAAACCTCCAACCCTAGTATTATTGATAAAAACAGAAAAAGGTCCCACTTATTTAATTTTTCTGTCTACCCTTCTATACTGACTGTGGGTGACAGTGTGGGACAGGATGTTGAATAGTAAGCTACACATTCATTGAGCCAATTTTCAAATGGTTCTTCATGAACTGGCAGAAATTTGCTTTGTGGGTGGCAGAAAATGTAAGGAGCCAGGTGGAAAATTGTAGGCCTATGGCCGGCCATACATGGAGCAAATTGCGCAATTCTACCATCAACACAGTTAGTGTTCATGCGGGAATCCCTTTTGCCGGGCCACTGTCTTCTCTCAGCGGAGGGGGGGGGGGGGTGGGAGTTTAGGCAGTGATTATCGCTAGTGGCTTTAGCAGAGAATTTAGCAGACCGGTTGTACCCAAGTTGATCGATCAATCAACTTGGTACATTCAGCCTGCCCATCAATAGTTTGAATCTTGGCTGGTTCCTGTTGCACCGGCCGAAATTCAAACTTTGTATGTATGGCCTAACAATGCAGAAACTGTTTGGGTATTTTTTCAGCCGGTGACTCCAGCTGTCAGAATACAATCTCTGCAATGGGTGATTTATCCACAAGTGCTGTTTAGCATAGGAGAAGTTTGTAAGATATTTTTTATTCAGCCTATAGGCTAAAGGAAAAACATCAATGTGCTATGGCCATCTTAAGCAATTAAAACCTGACAGACGTTCTAACTATTCCTCATGTTTTTGCAGCTGAACTATAAGTGCATATACTTTTCTGTAAGGTGTACACACTGGGTTTAATTTACTAAAGGAGTAAGGGCTTCATGTAGAGCTTCATAAATGAAGTGAAGCTGTGTTTAATCAATCAATCAATCAATCAATCAATCAATCAAAACTCATGTTTTTTCATTCCCCTAGCAGATGGTTCACATCAATGCAATTTGTCATGCAATTTGACAGGTCAAAATTGCATGACAAGTCACACCCCCTTGCCGGCAATAGAACAGTTCAAATCATTGAGTCACAGGGACTTTGAAAAATATTCCTGAACTATTTTTTTTGCGCTTTTATTGTGACCTGCATTGATTTTATTGTGACCTGCATTGACTAAATTAAGTCGCAATCTACAGTGAAATTGGAGGATCAAATTGCACTGGTCTGTGGCTTTTATAATGGTGCTGAAGTAGCGTGGTTTCAAAGTCGCACTGGTGCGAACCAGGTCTTAAAGTGAACATAGTCTCACCAACATTCTTTTTGCAAAAGTGAAAATCCTCTTTGCCATGTGAACAGCCTTAAAGGGGTTGTAAAAGCAATTCTTACCTCCGCTATGCAGTTGGTTTTGCACAGAGTGACCCCAATCCTCCTCTTCTGGGCTCCCTCAGTGGCGCTCCTGGCTCCTCCTCCACAGAAAGCAGGACTCGTTCCCGTCCCCTGGCGCCCGCGTCATTGGATTTGACTGACAGCACTCCTATCAATCTATCCAATCAGGACACGAGACACCCACTGGAGCTGGTGTGCTTGTTCCCATTGTGGGAAACACCGGGCTCACGTAAGTATAAAGGGGGCTTGGGGGGCTGCTGTGTAACAGAAGGTTAGAATGCATTAAGGTGAAGGTGAAGGTAAAGAAACACAGGGTTTACTACTCCTTTAATTTTGTAGATCAACTCTACTGATGAGATATAGCTATGCATATTTTACAATTTCTTTAGAAAATAATTATGAAAATAAAAACGCACCCTTAATTTTTTGTGAGTGCGTCTATGCCCCTTCTCTACTATTTAAACAAATGCCCCTATCTTAGCATTAGCTTGGCATTGATTAACAATTGATTAACAATGTAACAAGACTATGGGGTTGATTTAAAAACTGGGGAATGCTAAATATTTTTATTTTATTTGTCAAAGCCTAATTGAACAAGCTGAAGTTAGAAGCCGATTGGCTGCCATGTACAGCTGCACCACATTTTTCACTCTCTATTTTTAGTAAATCAACCCCAATATATAGTATATTGCAAGTAACATAATCTATGTTTGTGAACATTTCTCATATACAGATGATGTTTTATTGTATAGTTCAGTACAGTGATACCTCGGTTCACGAACGCTTCTGTTCACGAACAACTCGGTTCACGAACAGAAAAGTTCATAGAAATATGCTCCGGCTCACGAACTCCGCCTCGGTTCACGAACAGGAGCCGCGGCCATTTTAATGCTATTTCCAGGCTCTCACATGGTCGTGACTTCCTGTAGGAAGACCGTGGAGAGAAGAAGACACACAGAAAGAAGTACTGTGAGTACTCTGCAAACATTTTAAGTGATGTTTGGATTTTTGGTGTGCTTTTTAGCACATACAGTACTGTACTGTACTATAGTACTGTAAGTGCGGAGCAGCAATGAAGGTGACGAGAACAGCAATGCAGGTGACAATGTGCAAAGTGGAAATGCAAGTGATAATGTGCAAAGTGGAAATGCAAGTGATAATGTGCAAAGTGGAAATGCAAGTGACAATGTGCAAAGTGGAAATGCAAGTGATAATGTGCAAAGTGGAAATGCAAGTGACAATGTGCAAAGTGGAAATGCAGGTGACAAGAATGTGCAGCACAAGCATGGTGGCAAAAAGAAAGTGCAGAGCAGTAGTAAAGGTGACAGCAAGGTTGTGAAGAAAATATACATTACTATACTGTACTAATGTGTATTGTAATTTGTTTCATATTTTTGTGCTTCAAAAACCCCCAAAAAAAGGTCAGCACAGATTAATCGGATTTACATTGAACCCTATGGGAAAATGTGCCTCGGTTCACAACCAATTCGGTTCGCGACCAGAGTCAGTTCACGAATTAAGTTCGTGAACCGAGGTATCACTTTGAGGGAGAGTACTTTAAGAACAAAAGATGTTCTCAAACCAATTTTAGGTTTGATTTGTATTATTGTATATTAATAACACATGGGGAGATCAAAGTGTTTTCCAGTTTTGTTGGGCTTACTGTTAAACAAAATTTAAAGGTCAAACATGTAAAATATTAGCAGACGTTATTATGAGAATACCAGCGTTGAAGCTCTGGCGAGTGGGATATAGTTACGGCAAAACCTTCTGCATCACTATAAACTGTTTTGTTTTTTCTTTGCTTGGTAAATAGATATTATCAATGCCCTTTCTATGTAAACCTTTCATCACCTTAACCCTACCATCATTACCTGATTTTGTCGTTTTCCAGCACGAGTCTTGATATTCTCTTTGGCAGTCTTTGCTGTAAAGGGCTCAATTGTGGCAGTTTATTTTCTGTTTGATTATAGCACTGTCCAGAGAAATTACACAGAAAATAACCTCCCTCCCTTAACTACATTCATAGAGCAATTTATGTCAAGTGGAATTTCCTAGCACTGTAAAAATAAAAAGCAGTGGTAGCCAGCAAGAGGGAACACTCATATAAGGAGCAATAAACATATTGAAGTAGTTCATGGCAAAATGCTTTCATTTTGCTTTCACCCTCCAAGACTGTTAACAGTCTACAATTCTTCTTTTGAATGAAGAACATTGGTATGGTCATACCTCTCTCATATAATTTGCTTATGGCCAACCTTATGTATATGTATACCTTAAAAGCTAAACTGCAAATCATTTTTACTAAAAAACACAAATAAATAGGTACATTTCAGGAGTTTATGAGTAGTGATGATCAAATCAGGTAAATTACCGATTTTATGATTTTTTACTTAAATATATCTAAATGCAAAATGTTTTTAGTTTTGGATAGAGTATGAAAGTATTGCAACTGATGTCAAGTTCTTATTGCAGGGACAGTGACCTTGCTAGGGATATTCACTCTCTCTTTTTGTCTTGGTGACCATTGTCAGTGGGTCTCAGGCTCCATTCACACTGGACATCAAAGTCGCATGAAAAGTCATTACCCAGGTTCTCCAATAATAACCATTCATATATGGGAGACTTAAAGTTGAATCAACTTCAAAGTGGTTCATGCAGTACTTTGGTCCAACTTTCATGCAACTTGAGGACCATAGACTTCAATGTTAACCCTCAAAAGTTGCATGAAATTAGTACCTGAATGTTATACAATGCAACATTTGTACAACAGTTGTCCATTATCACTGGTCAAAGCCAAAGTTGTATCCAAGTTGCACCATCCAAAGTTGTGTCAAAGTTGCATCAAAGATGCACTCCAAAGTCGGCGGAACTTTGGAGTCATACAAGTGTGAATGGAGCCTTAACCTGCCTGGCGGTATTCCCGAGTCTGACTCGGGGTTAGATTTTCCTGCTGCGAGTGGTAACCCCGAGTCAGACTCGGGCTCGCCTTGCTAGATCCGCAGGCATGGTTTACTTACCTTGTCCCTGGATCCAGCAATGCCACCGCGCTGTGTGAGCGAGTGGGACCTCGCTCGATTCACACAGCGTCCTCCTGTGCCGCCGATCTCCGTTCCCTGCGACGTTACGACGCACGGGGACGGAGAATGGCGCCAAATTACAAAAAAGTAAACAAACACTTTACATACAGTATACTGTAATCTTATAGATTACAGTGCTGTATGTAAAAAAAACACCCCCCCTTGTCCCTAGTGGTCTGTCCTGTGTCATGCATGTCATTTTATATAATAAAAACGTTTCTTTCTCCCTGCAAACTGTAGATTGTCCATAGCAACCAAAAGTGTCCCTTTATGTCAAAAATAGTTTTAGATCAGCTAAAAAACAGCGATAATAAATTATAATCACTTGCAGAATTGTGCGATAGCGATTTGTGGGGAAATTCGTCATAAAAAAAAAAAAATAATGACAGCGACAATTCTGCAACTGAGCAAATTTCAGTGATTTTGATTTGATTACATTATTGAATAATTTTTATTATAATTATATTATTATTTGTTATAATTATTTATAATTATTTATTATATTATAATTTATAATTTTGTTTTTAAAAAAATGTCATACCCGGGATGCCTATTAGAATCTTGTTTGGTCAGATTTAAGTGAGTTATTTCTAAAAATTACAGACCTACAATATAAAACGCCAAATTTCCTTGCAAATAATGGTACCGCTTTCAGCATGTTTTTTTCTGAAAGAATCATACCGCCAGGGAGGTTAAAGTAAGGGAAATGTAAACTTTTGAGCTGTCACAGGAATTGCATGGGAATCTTCCAATAGGGAAAAGTGTTCCAATGACAACTGTCTAAAATAATATTTTCCTTACGTTCTTTTGTTTCTACAGCTCTTGTGATCAACACATGGCCCAAGGTATGCATGTGGTCCCTTAGCCCCTGTGTGCATCTCACTGGGTGTTGGGCACCAGGTAAACACATCTGCAATGGATCCCAATCAGCAGCCTACTCACTGGCCTATTCTTGACATTTTAACTTTGCCACCTCTGGGATGTGGCTGATCTATACCTGCACACTGGCTCCTGAAGTGCCAGCTACATACCAGTGGTGGGGCCAAATTAAAAAGCAGCATAGGCTACTAATTCAATATCTGAGCTCCCAGCTGTGGAGGATGGAAACACATGTTGTCAGGAGGTAGAGCCCTGCAGAGTCTCTCAGTCCTGTGGGTGCCCTTCTGGAAATAAAGTGCTGAAGAACTTGAAAGGATCGCAATAAATGAGTTTCTTTACAAATTATGTAAGTTAAATTAATGCATATAAATGCAAAACTGCTTTGTGCGTAAGGTTCCTTCAGATCTTTGTGATGCAGTGGTGTTGATTTACTAAAGGCAAATAGACTGTGTACTTTGCAAAGTGCAGTTTCACACTGCAAAGGAAGTTGCTCCAGAGCTTAGTAAATGAGTAAAAGCATCATCCAATCACGTGCCAGCAAATATACTGGTTTTTTTTTATATTTTCCTTGCACGTGAATAGGTGTTCTTTGCAAAGTGAAGCTTTACCTTATTTACTAAGGTCTGGAGCAACTACACTTGCAGAGTGCAACTAAACTTTGCAAAGTGCACAGTCTATTTGCTTTTAGTAAATCAACCCCAGTATTGTTGATGTGTGCTACTGTGCCCATAAATTTTTATGATTTGCCAGCACACCATAATACACTTAAAAATCACACATTACTTTTTTTTGTTTAGTTTCAATATATTTATTGCATTTTCAGGATAAACATAACAAGCTTCCAATTTGCCCACACAGGGGTGGAGCTAAACAGTCACATTGAAGAACAAGTACAAATAGACAATCTATAATATTAAATCAGCAAAGCCAAAGAGAGCCAGTAGGAAAGTCAGAGCAAACAAGCTATTTTTGCCAAGCTGTCCTCTATGGCCCCGTACTCACGACCAAACATGTCTGCTGAAACTGGTCCGCGGACCAGTTTCAGCGGACATGTTCGTTCGTGTGTAGGCAGTAACGTACAGAATTCCAGCAAACAATCGTCGGCCAGACCGTTTTCCAACGAACAACTGTTTCCTGGTCTTGCTTTAAAACAGTCTGCTGGAATCGTGTCCGTCAGACATGTTCGGTCGTCTGAACACAAAAGCAGCGTACAAAAACCCCGCGCATGCTCAGTCCAAATGAGGAGACGGGAGCGCTCGTTCAGGTAAAACTCGCGTTTGTTTGGGATATGGCACATTCGTCATTACAAACCTTTTATTCTAGCAAGAGAACAATGTCTTAAAAAGGCGCACTAAACCACATTTTCTTGCCTCGTTTTATTAATTCTTCTCTTGCTAGAATAACCCCGTTCTCTTGCTGATGCAATTTCAATAGAGTTGTCCCATACTGAAATGTCACATTTCTTGCTTGTGATGTAATCCTTTAATAATGTTTTCTATGCCAGACGTGTGTTTTGGTTGGTGGTCCTCCATAATTTATAGTAGTCATTTTTGTAAAGGAATGTGCATTTTTTTTTGTTTTTTTGTTGTTTCTAGTTATGTCACCATTTTAAATATTTTATTTTTACATGTTTTTTTTTTTGTTTTTTTTTGTGTTTCATTAGAGAATATTAAACCATGTTGGCACACCAAATGTCCCCCCCCCCCCCCAAGGAGTGTGTCCTTTGTAAATTACCCATTGTATATTTATTAAAGGTTTGCTGCCTAATAATCCCCACAGTATAACAAACAATAGACATGTTTTCAAATGAAAGCAAAAAGCCTTTTATTCAGGCAAATGTCATCTCAAAAAATAAACAGAACGGCAGCACTAGAATAGATAGCAAACTATATGCAAACTTGCATTTCCAACATGGTGAAGGATAAACTTCCAAGCCTCAGGAGCCAAACACAAAAATATGAAGCAGCAGCACACAAACAAAGGAACCCAAACTGTGGTAGTACAAACAATATGTCCTTTATGTGGAAGGAAATGGAAGGCAGAAAATCAACGTTTCCTCCTCTTTCCAGCCTTCCCTCCAGGCAGCCTTCCAGCGGATCTAACACGGGGTCTTGCAGGTGGGGTCGATGTGGCAGCAGGAGGATGGTGTTCCGCAAGCCGGGCCGGGTCACATAGCCCAGTCTCTGGGGTCAGCAGGCCCCTCTGCATCCACCAAAGGACCTGGTTCATCAGGGCCTTTGCCAGTCTTCTCTGGTCCTCCTCCCCTTCATTGAAATCATGTGCCAATGAGGCACTGAAGGCCTCTGTGGGGTTGAGGGGGGCCCTCATGATGGCGCTTGCCTCCTGTATCATGCGGAGGCTTGCCTCCTCCACAGGCCTCAACTGCCTCCTTCGGCCTGATGGCCTCACCTGGGGGGGAGAAGACTGGCTGGTGGTGGTTCTCCTGGCCGGGGGGACCTGCTGCAGGCCACTGGGCCCAGCCTCCTCCTGGCTGCCACTGACCCCGGCCTCCTCCTGGCTGCCACTGACCCCGGCCTCCTCCTGGCTGACAGACACCTGAGGATCTGCCACCTCCTGGCTGATCTCTTCTTCCTGTGTGGAAAAAAAAGGACATTTTTTACAATTTCGCTAAATCAAACCACACTCATTTTCATGTTTTTCGTTTAGTATTTTCTGTTCATTATTACTTGAATACACTCTACTTCTGACCCCTGCAGTTGTCATCTCTGACACCTATTTGTCTGAACACCTTTTTTTTTGCTTTTTCCCAGCTTGGCTTTTTTTTTACAATATCTAATCATTAATCCACCAAGAATTATTTACGCCAGAAATATAGAGGAAACTACTATACCTCCTCATCGAAGGGTGGCAGATCTGCATCTCTGTCAGCCAGGCCCTCTTCCTCCGACTCTGCAGGGCTGTGGTCATCTGGGGAAGGTCCGCTGGAAGGTAGCATGGAGGAAAGGTTGGAAGAAAGACTCGACATCGTTTTTCTGCCTTCCATTTCGTCCCGCAAAAAAGCCATCTGTTTATAATACCACAGTTTGGGTTCCTTTGCTTGTCTTGCTGCTGCTCCCGATTTTTGGCTTTTATTAGCTTTGTATGCTCTCCTGTATGTGCTTCTGAGGTTGGCAAGTTTATCCTTCACCATGTTGGCAGTGCATCCTGGCACCCAAGTTTGCATATAATTTGCTAGCTCTTCTAGTGCTGCCGCTCGTACCTCTTTATTGCAATATAAAGAGTGCTTGAAATTCCACAGGATGGGCGTCTCCTGATATTTTTGGAGTAAGGCCTCTATAGATTCCTTGGTTTGTAGGAGGTCCATTGAATAGTTTGTAAAATTATATTTCTTTTGGAGTCTAGATTACAAAAACATAAACCACAGAAAAATAAATATTCCAAAGGATCAGCGTTGACCTTGATCTAATATGTGTCTTCAAATTTATTACCTATATCTAATTACAAACACAGTCTCTCTTGTTTAAACAATGATTGGCAGCTCGGCCGCATTGCTTGTACCAAACATTGATTTGCTAGATGCAGAGCCATTGTTCACATTGCAGTAAATATTTTTAATATAGAAAAATAAACAATGCTTACAAATGACAGTATTCATCTAGGCACTCTTTCATGTGTAAATCTCATGCCCCTGACAATGGATGACATAAAAGACACTTCCTAATGACCTCTGTACAACCAACACTTGAACAATACTTTGCCTGATCTGAATACACCATTCAAAAACTTGTCAATGAGGTACAGCATTGTTGACATCTCTATTTTGTGAGGTGTCCAAAAGCATTTGGATACCAAAATAACATTGTGGTACCCCATAGACAGAAGAGCTTAAAAAGGGTGCAACCAACAGCCCAAACCCCCATCCCATGTGTCTACATTTTCAAGGCCTCTGCTGATCACATTTTTAATTTCCTTACCTTCCTGTCTCTCGCTCCTCGTTTCTCACGCTCGCCTAATTACCGCGTAAGATGCGTAATCACGGCGTAAACCTTTTAAACACTCCGCGTATTTATTAAACCCCGCCCTCGTCACCTTTGCGAGGCCCCTAATCAATGAGTTTAGGAAATATGGCGTTAACTGTGTATGTTCTGGATGCGCTCGAAGATTCTCCGCGTAACCGACGTAAACACGTTGTTTGCATTCTCTACACTCCGCGTATGTATTAAACGCCGCCCTCTTCTCCGCCCATGGCGTAAGAATTCATCTTTTCCACGCCCATAATCTCTGTGGGAAAGGAAAGATGGCGATGTCACACGAGCGGGCACGATGCTCTCATGCCACAAGTGAAGGGACAGAGGCAGGGACGTCCCGATCAAGGCAAAGAAGATATAAAGCCACTAATATGCGGTTCCAGGAAATGGTGGAGTTAGTTTACATCATGCGAAAGAAGGACTATGATGGTGAATTAGGGCCATACAAGACCCCTAACCGCCGAAAGGCACATATTATGGACAAGGTGGCGAGGAGAATGCAGAGGATGTTTGGGATCACCAGGTCCAAGGAACAGCTGAGGAAACGATGGTCAGACTTAAAATTGAGGGAGCCACATAAGATGAAGAAAATACTTAAAATTCTGCGTAAAAGTAAGTAAATATATATTGGGGTTGGGGGGGGGGGGTGATTGTCTGCAATAATGTGTTGCCATGTATATTTCACCATCTGCCTCCTTGGCCTGCTTGTAATTTTAAAGACATGTTGTCATTTATTTTTTAGGACATAAATAACTACATATTTACAAATAGTGTTCTTAGTAAACAACGTAACATCACATAGTTTCTCAGAAAGGCTCGGTTATTCCAGGAACAACACACCTGGACATGGCTCACTGGCCAAAAACTTTGTTTGTAAACATTGTGTAAAAGCTAGTTCTCGAAAAAAAAATTATGAGAATGGGAAAGGCAAACAGGTTTCATTCTAAAAACAGTGGTAATAAAGCAGATGTTTTCACATCTGCAATGCAGAGCACCTGTGTCTCCCCAAATCCAAAATGGGTTTTGGTAGGGTCTCCCAGAAATACAGTTTAGGGGGGACATCCATGTGTGTCACTTTGCTAAAAAGGGGCAGGATCAGAGCTTGCCATATAGAAGTAATTGCAAAATGTAGGTTTGGTGAAAGATAAAAGTAACTAAATGAAAGCATCTTCTAAGCAATGTGTGCGATTTATGCTCTCCAATATCTGTGTGCTGATGAGTCTACATTTTTTTTGGTTTATTTCAGGGGAAAGAAGTCGCCAGCATTTGGAGGAGGCAGAGAGGGCCAGACAAGGCCAAAATCTGCCATCTCAACATGTGGAGGAGGAGGAGGATGTGGAAGGAGAAGAGGATGTGGAAGGAGAAGAGGATGTGGAAGGAGAAGAGGATGTGGAAGGAGAGGAGGAAGGAAGAAAGGAGGAAGGAAGAGAGGAGGAAGAAGTAATTTTGGACTTAGAAGTTATAGCAGATGAAGGGCAAGTGGCGGAAGAACAATTTGGCGAATTGAAAGAAGGTGGATTGATGGATGAAGGAGGAGTCCAAGATGATGGGGAAGTGGTGGAAGAAGGAGGAGTGATAGAAGATGATGGGGAGGTGGTGGAAGAAGGAGGAGTGATAGAAGATGTCGAAGAGGTGGAAAGGAGAAGCCCATCAGGTCAGTGTCACCCTAGCTTGATTCAAAAAAACATATGTAGATAGGCCTCATCGAAAAATAATGTTGTAAATGCCATTTTTTTTTTTTTTTTAGGGGAGGAGGATGGTGTGCCAATATTTTCACGTGCAAGTGCTGCTATAATTATTCAGCAGGTAATGGAGTGCAGCACTGAAATGCACAATATGCGTGAAAGGATGGTTGTCATGGAAGAGAATTTAACAAATGTCCTTTTGGAATGCTGCACGGAAATGGACAATATGCGGCAAAGAATGATGGTCATCGAATCTAATTTTAAAAACATTATTGACATGATGGGCCGTGTCAAAGACTGAAACACCCCCCGCCCATCCCCCGCCCCCACAAACATTTTTACAGTTTTACTAATGAATACGCCAAAATTTGAAGATACACACACAGTGTGCCAACATGTGCTATCTGCCATCACAGAATATCTAATGTCTGTGCTTTGTGGGTCCAACCCCCTCCTCCATCCTCAAGTAGTTGAGAGGAAGGGTTTGCTCCCACAGAACACAGACATTGATCACCCATGATGTCAGATAGCACATGTGGCCATTTGTCTGTTGAACCAATGACATTTGGCGAGTTTGCACTGAATGTGTGTATCTTCCAATTTTGGCGTGTTCCAGTGTGAAAGCACACCATGACTGACTGCTGTTGTGAGTTTTTATATTTTTGGAATTGGATTTTGTTACTTTTTGACCATGTTGAACATTTTGGGATACTATAAAGTTTAGACCATAAAGAATAAACAACGCCAAAAAATTTCAAATATATATATATAGAATTATAAATCTCTCTAATCACTGAATTTAGTGAAGTAGAGATTTGACTCCAAAATCTCACCTAAAAATTTACTTTTTGAAAAACACACCAAAAACAAAAAAAATGCTTAAAAAATTATTGTTTTTTGTGCATAAAAAATATGCCCAAAAAAAATAATTAAGGCGGTAAACACCCCACCAAAAATAGTCTATATATATATATATATATATATATATGTAAACAATAAATCTAACTATATTTGATAAAAAAAAATGTGAAATTGTTAATAAATGTATAATCTGCATAATATTTTTGGTTGAATTACCTGAAAAAACTAAAAAAAAAAAATATGTAGACTCCTAAGTACAAAAGCAGGGAGTAATGAAAAAAATATAAAATAATTTTTGGGGTCATGAACAAGCAAAAATTAAAATACTTGACCTCAAAATTTACAAATGGAGTTGCTTCTTATTTCTAGACTCAATACCCTGTTTGTAGATGAGTGAATACTGTGCAAAATGTGGTTAGTTACTAAAAGTGGAGAAATCAATTATGCATTACAATTGAAGAAGTTAGTTAGAGAACCAGGAAGACAGAAAAAGAGAAAAAGCATTAATGACAAACAACTGTATAAAGTCCAATGGTCTAATTATTTATTATTTTTTAGAATATTCCTTTCTTTGGGGGCCGAATTAGAAAGAAATATGATCTGGCATAGCAATGGCCCCCCGACCCATGAAGTACTCAACATATTTGTCGCGTACCTCACGAGCTGATTGGGGGGCCAAGCCAGCGCGACCAGTGTCCAGCCCGGGAAGGGGATCTGAGGGTAGTCTTGCCTCAGAACCGATGTCGGGTAGGTACGTCTGGGAGTGCCTGCGTAAAAAGTTGTGCAAAATGCAGCAGGCAAATACAACGGTGTCCAATTTATATTCCGCCAGATGTATCGATGTCCTGAACAGGCGGAACCGGTTGGTGAGTATCCCAAAGGCATTCTCGACTACCCTCCGAGCCCTGGCCAACCGAAAATTAAACACACTCCTCTCTGAGGTGAGGGTCCTCTGGGGAAAAGGCCGCATGAGGTGAGGACCAAGCCCGAAAGCCTCGTCCGCTAGGAACACAAACGGAAGTCCTTCCACATTATCTTCATCTGGTGGCAATGCCAGACCACCAGCTTGGAGACGATCATAGAAATCAGTCCGTGCGAACACTCCCCCATCAGACATCCGGCCGTTCTTCCCCACGTCCACATATAGAAACTCATACTGTGCCGACACCACCGCCATCAACACAATACTATGATAACCCTTGTAATTATAATAGTAGGACCCCGAGCGGGGTGGGGGCACAATGCGGACGTGTTTCCCATCTATTGCTCCACCGCAGTTTGGAAAATCCCACCGCTGGGCAAATTGGGAAGCCACAGACTGCCATTCCTGTGGTGTGGAGGGTAGCTGTGGGGACAAACAAAAAAAGAGATTTAGTACTTTGTAACAAAAACATCCTACAAGCATCCTTGTGACAGTTCACAGTATTAAAATTGCATTAGAAAAATGTGCATGGAGAATTTGGGAAATTAAATATATAGGGCCACTTCATTAAGAGACTCCACAGCCCTCTGATGGGGACAATAAAAGTTTGAAGGGGGGGGGGGGGACACAAAAAACAAAAAGTCCTGTTTTAAAAAATGGCAAGGTGGGTTTGTCCCTAGGATAGCATGCTGGACAGGTTAATATTGGGTAAGGGACAAATATGCAGGTAGGTCAAGAAAAAAACATGTAAAAGCTGATATCAACATGCATAGGGAGAAAAGGTAACGTTAGTTAAACACACAGCATATCTGGGAAAATAAAAATAAAGTTAGTTGGCCACATTATTACAGCCAGGAAACTTACCTTAATATACTCCTCATGCATAACTTTGATGATGGCAGCACACGTGTCCGGTATGATGACCCCAAGCGCCTGCGGAGAGATGCCTGTCGAGAACTTGAGGTCCTGCAGGCTCCTCCCAGTCGCCAGGTACCGCAACGTGGCAATAAGCCTCTGCTCGGCCGTGATGGCTTGGCGCATCACAGTGTCCTGCCTCGTGATATAGGGGGACAGAAGTTCCAGCAGACTGTTGAATACGGGGTCCGTCATGCGGAGAAAATTCCTAAAGTCATTAGGATTATTCTCCTGGAGTTCCCTAAGCAGAGGCATATGTGAGAACTGGTCACGCTGGCGCAACCAATTCTTGGTCCAGAAACGCCTCCGCCCCCTGTTTCTGGCCAAAGTACTGGACAAATGAACATATCCAGCAGCCATCCCATAAACAGCACCAACTCGCGAAAATTGACGCTGCTGCTCCATCATGGCTTCAAACCGGCCGGCTGGTCAGTCAAGAACACACTGAAACAGAAAGCACTCGCAAATCCAGCACTACCTGCGACAAACGCGTGACAAACAGATACGAGCGCACAGGATGCAACTGCTAAAGCAGAAACAACCTGCTAGCCTATAGCCGAATGACAACTACGTTACCGCAAGCACACGCACTGAACCCGTGAATACACGCTGTCAAAGCCTGGAGACCGAGAAGCGCGAATCAGCTCTAACCAAACCTTCACTAACACGAGCAAACCCGTAACTAGCAAAAGAGGAACAGAGGGCGGCGCCATTAAGTTTGATCTTCCCCTTTATAGTGACGTCGTACGTAGTTTACGTGCACGCGTTCCGGTACGACGGGAATTTGGTCCGCTGGTGTGTACACGCCAGCGGAACAAAACACAAATCAGCCTTGTACGCCGGAAACTGTCGGGCAGACAGTTTCCAGCGCACAGATCCGGTCGTGAGTACAAGGCCTATGAGGTAACAATCCCCAATGACAAGTCTCATCTTGTTAAAGAATGGAAGAACAAAGAGTAAGAAAGGAAGAGAGAGGAAAGAAAGAAAGGAGAGAGGAGCAAGAGGAGAAAAGGGTATCACAGACTTGGGACCGGCATGGACAACACCTATAAATGACCATAACTGGTCAGAGGTAAGGATGAAAAGCAGTAGCTTATCCAGGGTTACCAGACTTTGAGAAACTTTGGGTGTGAATACTTAAGAATACTTTATATCTAGTCATTGACCATCAAAGAGGTCAACTGGGTTTTCACACCCTGGAAGGCAACCATAAGAGTCTTCCAGGCCTGATTTATGGTACGTTTGGCAGAGATAAAAAGGTAGGAAGCCAATTTCTGCTGAGGTGTGAAAAGGCCCAGTATAGGACAATGTAGGAGAGCCAACCTGATATCCTTACGAACTGTCACAGGAAACAATGTCTGCAGCAAGCCAAAAACCCTTGTTCAAAAGCCTATCAGACGTAAGCATGACCACTAGATATGTAGAACATCCCCAAGCTGACCACAATTCCTAAAGCATCTATCGCTACTACCAGGATAAGCATGAGCAATCCGAGCCGGGAAACACAGTACCACCGCAGATGAACTTTATATGTGGCTTCAAGAGTTGTGGTATTGAAAGAAAATTTTGCCACCATTTTCCAGGCCTTTCTCCAGTCCTCCCCCTCAATGGAGAAACCAAGGTCTTGCTCCCACTGGGTCACATAGGAAAGGCATATTAAAATGCCCTGCTTTTAAGAGAGGCATAATGTGTTGAGATGAGGCCAGGAGACCCCAGTGAGTGCTGGCAAATGTGCTCGAAGGAAGTATTGTGATACGGGTATGTGGAAGTACGACGAAGAGTCAAAATCCAATGTCGCAATTGCAAATAATGGTAATGTTCCCACAGTGGGATTTCGTGTGTGCCCTGGAGGAGAAAAACAACATATAACAAGGCATGGTATATATGTCGCGATATGCTGCATTAGGGTGCATTGTCCAGTACTGTAAGGCTCCATGCACACTGGGCTTAAAAAACTCTGTTCTCTTGGGAGTAAAAAACGCTCATATAGAGCATTTATTGTACAAAGTGTAGACGAGTTTAGGAGAGCTTTACATTTTTTTCTGCCTCCAAACTCCAATAAGAAACGCAAACTAGAAGGTTTTTTTCTGCCTCTAAACGGTAAACTCAAAATATGCCTCTTAACATCCTGATGTACATGGACACATAGGATAACATTGAGCTGCATCTACAGGCAGATCACAAAACTCTTGTGGACGCAACCTTTTTTAAGCCAGTGTGCATGGAGCCTAACAGTGTTTTAAAGTGCCATTCAGAATTATTGATATCGCAACACATGCCCAGCATTACACTTGATCCTATGCATTATGATAATGTATGATAAAACATGAGCCTTATTGCATGTTAGTGCAACACAATACTTTTAATACTATCGCGTGGTCCTCTAGACATGTACGAGACATCACTTAACGCCTCCAACAGAACAGAAAGTTAAAGGGAAACCTCTTTTTTATTTTTTTTTATTTTAAAAGAAGTTTATTGAAGAGCAGTACAGTACAATTTAATGCCACCAGAACATCCTGGGGCAGAATGAAATACACACAGTACATAGTAAGAAATGAATTTTACATAGAATAACAACCGTCACTCAATGTTAAATAGGTTATCCCACCTAACCGTGTGTTAGCAATTCTGTAGTGGTAGGAAAACCAGATAAGTGCACTTAGTATTAAAGTCTGTCCCGACACCCCCAATGGGTACACGCTGTGCCGGGTACTGACTAAAACGATAAATTCAGACAGTGCACCATTAAAAACAGGACTAGTCATGCGGTTCCAGAAAAACGGAAACCTCCAAAGCCGCGGGAGAGTCCTAGAGTGAAGAACATAATGTTAAACTCTAGCGGCTCGGTTTAACCTGGATTATCCTGACTATAACATCTAAAGAATACGATATCTCTCGTAGTTATGATAACATAGAAGAAGAAAACTCTAATTCAAGCATTCAGAGTTGAACTGACTGCTGTCAAATAGTGAAGCCGAATAACAAAAAAAATAAGAAAGAAGAAGGGATAGAAAATAGAAAAGAGAGAGGAGGAAAGAAAATAAGATAGTGAATTGCCAGCTGCAGACTCAAACGCTCGTGGAGGGAGCCAAGATTCCCGGGATAAGGGATACTCCTACATATCTAGCCCAGGGCTCCCATATTGTCTCAAATAGTTTAGAGGTGTTTAGGATTGAACTGACCATTTTCTCTTGATTCATGATCTAAGATATTTTCCTCTTGGCTGCCGCAATAGAAACCAGGGGCTGCTTCCAAGCACCAGCCAAAGTAATTTTTGCTCCCAGAAGCATAAAGGCTATCCGTTTTTGAGTATGTTTAGGGGCTTGAGGGATGCGAACCCCAAGCAATGCTATCTGTGGAGATTTCTCTACAGGAACGCCTGAAACCCTCCTGATGAGCTTGAAGATTTTGTTCCAGAATCCTCTAATTCTTGGGCAATCCCACCAAATATGAAGCATGGAGCCCTGGGCTTGACATTCACGAAAACATAGCGGTGAAGCAGTTGGGAACATCGCCGCCAACCTACTGGGGACCAGATACCATCTCATTAATACTTTCAAATTAGCCTCTATAAAAGAAGTATTAACAATTCCTTTAACCACTTACCCCCCGGACCATATTGCTGCCCAAAGACCAGAGTACTTTTTGCGATTCGGGACTGCGTCGCTTTAACAGACAATTGCGCGGTCGTGCGACGTGGCTCCCAAACAAAATTGGCGTCCTTTTTTTCCCACAAATAGAGCTTTCTTTTGGTGGTATTTGATCACCTCTGCGTTTTTTTTTTTTTTGCGCTATAAACAAAAATAGAACGACAATTTTGAAAAAAATGAATATTTTTTACTTTTTGCTGTAATAAATATCCCCCAAAAATATATAAAAAAACATTTTTTTTCCTCAGTTTAGGCCGATACGTATTCTTCTACATATTTTTCGTAAAAAAAATCGCAATAAGCGTTTATTGATTGGTTTGCGCAAAAGTTATAGCGTTTACAAAATAGGGGGTATTTTTATGGCATTTTTATTAATATTTTTTTTACTAGTAATGGCGGCGATCGGCGATTTTTTTTTTCGGTATTGCGACATTATGGCGGACACTTCGGACATTTTTGACACATTTTTGGGACCATTGGCATTTTTATAGCGATCAGTGCTATAAAAATGCATTAGATTACTATAAAAATGCCACTGGCAGTGAAGGGGTTAACACTAGGGGGCGGGGAAGGGGTTAAGTATGCCTGGGTGTGTTCTTACTGTGGGGGGGGGGTGGCCTCACTTGGGGAAACACTGATTTTCTGTTCATACATTGTATGAACAGAAAATCAGCATTTCCCCTGCTGACAGGAACGAGAGCTGTGTGTTTACACACACAGCTCCCGTTCCCCGCTCTGTACCGAGCGATCGCGTGTGCCCGGCGGCGATCGCGCCCGCCGGGCACACGCACGGGAGTCGGGGGCGAGCGGGGGGCGCGCGCGCGCGCCTCCGGCGGCGCGCGTGCGCCCCTAGTGGCGGCTAAAGGGTAGGACGTCCATTTACGTGGTCTCGCCTAGGAGAGCCACCTTGTGGACGTAAAATGACGGTGCGGCGACGGCAAGTAGTTAAAAGCTCTCGTTCCTACCTTATGCCACTCCTCCAGGTCCCAGGTCTCCTGCAAATCTCTCTCCCACGCCTCCATGTAAGAAAATTTGGAAGTAGATTCTGAAAGTGACGTGTATACCATGGAAATGCCTCCCTTTTGCTCCGTCGTTCGGTTACACCATTGCTCATATCGAGTGAAGACTGGGGGGGCAGGGTTTGTTCTTCCAAATTGATGATACAAAGCAAAAAATTTGCGAGTGTCGCATCTTCTCAGATACCGGCAATTCCAATTTCCCCACACAGTGCTCTAAAGAGAGTGGGCCAGAAGCAGAGAGGAAGTGCCCGATTCTATAGATCCCTTTGTCTAACCACCATTGAAATGCTTTGATGTCCCTTCCCAGACCGAACTGGGGATTGTGGAAGATGTGTGTTAGAGGACGAGCGTCAGATATTAAAGAAGGAAGATGTTTCAGATCATCCCAGAGCTTAACAGACTGGGACAACGCAGGTGACATTATAGCAGGTCTGAATTTTCGGGGAAACCACAGTAGACTGTCTAGCGGATGATTAGGGACTGCCAGACTCTCTATACCAATCCAATCAGGTTTCTCGTATTTTGAATAGACGGTCGATAATTGGGCTAGCCTAGCTGCTTGATAATACCTAAACAGGTTCGGGAGACTTAGACCCCCTGGAAACCTATTTTTTTAATCACCTTTTTTCCTTTATTGAAACAAATTTCACCATACAACATAAAAATACACATTACAAAAAAGATCTATATAAATCTTTCCATTAACACAGACCACAATAACCCCCCCCCCCCCCGGGATCCATGATCATATCATATTCAGAAAGAGAGAAAAAAAAAGAAAGTTAAGGGAAACCTCTTGATTGGGTCACATATGGGAAAAAATTAAAGCTATTTTAACCACTTCCATAGCAGGCACTTACGCACCTTCCTGTCCAAGCCAATATTCAGCTTTCAGCGCTGTCGCACTTTGAATGACAATTGCGCCGTCATGCTACACTGTATCCAAACAATTTTTTTATATTTTTTCCCCACAAATAGAGCTTTCTTTTGGTGGTATTTGATCACCTCTGCGATTTTTATTTTTTGCGCAACAACTAAAAAAAGGCAGAATTTTTTTTTCTGTTAATTTTTTTTGTAAATAAGTTTTCTTCTTCAATTACGGGCACTGATATGGCGGCACTGATGGGCAGCGATGAGGTGGCACTGATGGGCACAGATGAGGTGGCACTGATGGGCACTGATGAGGGGGCACTGATGGTCACTGATAGGCGGCACTGATGGGCACTGATAGGCGGCGCTGGTATGAGGCACTGATGGACACTCATAGGCGGCACTGATGGGCACTCATAGGCGGCACTGATGGACACTCATAGTCAGCACTGGGCACTCATAGGCGGCACTGACGGGCACTCATAGGCGGCACTGATGGGCACTCATGGGCGGCACTTATGGGTGGCACTGATGGGTACTTTTGGGTGGCACAGATGGGCACTGATAGGTATGCACTGGGCATGGATGGTTACTGAGAGGTGGCACTGATGGACACTGAGGGGTGGCACTGATGGACACTAAGGGATGGCACTGATGGCATTGCTGGGCATCACTTTTGTATCCCATCTTGTTCCAGCCAGTGCCCATGTTGCCAGTCAGTGCCCATTTGTGGGCACTGATTGGCATTTATTGTTCTCTTTTTTTTCTTGTTTTTATATTGTTGCCCCCTTCCCTGGTGGTCCAGTGTGGGTTCCCTGGTGGTCCAGTGTGGGCACTTAAAAAATAAGTAGGTGCAGTCAATTTTCCCTAAAGGCTTTATGGAAATGTATACATTTGTAAAGGTCTTACAAGGCCATGGTTAAATTAAACAAATATACAGTATCTCACAAAAGTGAGTACATCCCTCACATTTTTGTAAATATTTTATTATAGCTTTTCATGTGACAACACTGAAGAAATTACACTTTGCTACAATGTAAAGTAGTGAGTGTAGAGCTTGTATAACAGTGTAAATTTGCTGTCCCCTTAAAATAACTCAACACACAGCCATTAATCTCTAAACCGCTGGCAACAAAAGTGAGTACACCCCTAAAGCCTCGTACACACGACCGTTTTTCTCGGCAAAAACCAGCAAGAAAACTGCTTCTTGCCGAAATTACCATTTGCGTGTATGAGGCATTCAGGTTTCTCATCAAGAAATCTGGCCAGAATCTCAACGAGAAAAAAAGAGAACCTGCTCTCTATTTTCTTATCGAGATTCTTGTCGGCCTTTTTCCCGACGAGAAACCCGAGAGTGTGTATACTTACCTGTCGCCGTGGAAACCTGCGAATCCTCGAAATGACTTTGACGCATGCACGGTAGCTTCCACGGCATAGGTAGGGTGAAGCAAGATGGAGGCGACGGCATCAAATGTGACGAGCGCATGCTCGTCGTACGCGATGACGTCACTGCGTTCTTTCCTTTTAAGAGAACCGTGGTTCTTTTGAAAGGTCAGTGTGTACAGTCGGGCAGCAAGAGATTCTTGCCAATAATCTCGTCAGGGAAAACAACATTTTTTTACTGACGAGATTCTTGCCCGTGTGTATAAGGCCTAAGTGTAAATTGGGCCCAATTAGCCATTTTCCCTTACCGGTGTCATGTGACTCGTCAATGTTTCAAAGTCTCAGGTGTGAATATGGAGCAGATTGTGATATAGAGAGTGTTGAATTTGGTGTTATAGCTCTCATTCTCTCATACTGGTCACTGGAAGTTCAACATGGCACCTCATGGCAAAGAACTCTCTAAGAATCTGAAAAAATAATTGTTGCTCTACATATAGATGACCTATGCTATAAGAAGATTGCCAAGACCCTGAAACAGAGCTGAAGCACGCTGACCAAGACCATACAGTGGTTTAACAGAACAGGTTCCAGTCAGAACAGGCCTCGCCATGGTCAACCAAAGGAGTTAAGTGCACATACTCAGCATCAGATCCAGAGGTTGTCTTTGGGGAAATAGACGTATGAGTGCTGCCAGCATTGCTGCAGAGGTTGAAGGGGTGTGGGGTCAGCCTGCCAGGGCTTAGGCCTCGTACACACGGCCGAGGAACTCGACGTGCCAAACACATCGAGTTCCTCGGCCAGTTCAGCACTGAAGCCGCTGAGGAGCTCGGCGGGGCGAGAGCTCCCATAGAACAACGAGGAAATAGAGAACATGTTCTCTATTTCCTCGCCGAGCTCCTCGTCGGCTTCCTCGGCCGAAAGTGTACACACGGCCGGGTTTCTCGGCAGAATTCAGCCAGAAACTCGGTCGGAAGCTGAATTCTGCCGAGGAAACTGGTTGTGTGTACGGGGCCTAAGACCATATGTCGCACACTGCATCAAATTGGTCTGCATGACTGTTATCCCAGAAGGAAGCCTCTTCTAAAGATGATGCACAAGAAAGCACACAAACAGTTTGCTGAAGACAAGCAGACTAAGGGCAAAGATTACTGGAACCATGTCCTGTGGTCTGATAAGACCAAGATAAACATATTTGTTTCAGATGGTGTCAAGCATGTGTGGTGGCAACCAGGTGAGGAGTACAAAGACAGGTGTGTCTTGCCTACAGTCAAGCATGGTGGTGGGTGTGTCATGGTCTGGGGCTGAATGAGTGCTGCCGACACTGGAGAGCTACAGTTCATTGGGGGAACCATGAATGGCGACATGTACTGTAACATACTGAAGAAGAGCATTATCCCCTGCCTTTGGAGACTGGGCCGCAGGGCAGTATTCCAACATGATTATGAACCCAAACACACCTCCAATACAACCACTGCCTTGCTAAAAAAAGTTGAGAGTAAAGGTGATGGACTGACCAAACATGTCTCCAGACCTAAACCCCATTGAGCATCTGTGGGGTATCCTAAAATGAAAGGTGGAGGAAAGCAAGGTCTCTAAAATCCACCAGCTCCATGATGTCATCATGGAGGAGTGGAAGAGGACTCCAGTGGCAACCCGTGAAGCTCTGGTGAACTCCATGCCCAAGAGGGTTAAGGCAGTGCTGGGAAATAATGGTGGCAATACAAAATATTGACACTTTTACCCCAATTTGGACATTTTCACTTAGGGGTGTACTCACTTTTGTTGCCAGCTGTATGAGTTATTTTGATGGGACAGCAAATTTATACAGATATATAAGCTGTACACTCACTACTTTACATTGTAGCAAAGTGTCATTTCTTCAGTGTTGTCACATGAAAAGATATAATAAAATATTTTCAAAAATGTTAAGGGTGTACTCACTTTTGGGAGATACTGTACATTGCACACATATTCAACTGTCCTTGTACACACACATAGACAATACAGTATACTCCAATTACTGTGTCATAAGCAAAAGTGAGAGTCTAAAGCCCTGTACACACGATCGGTTCGTCTGATGAAAACGGACCGATAAACCGTTTTCATCGGACAAACCGATCGTGTGTGGGCCCCATCAGTTTTTTTCTCATCAGTGAAAAAAAATAGAACTTGTTTTAAATTTTCCCTATGGTTATGAAACCGATAGAAAAAAACGATCGTCTGTGGGGAAATCCATCGGTCAAAAATCCACGCATGCTCAGAATCAAGTCGACACATGCTTGGAAGCATTGAACTTCATTTTTCTCAGCACGTCGTTGTGTTTTACGTCACTGCGTTGGATGCGATCAGATTTTTAACCGATGGTGTGTAGGCAAGAGTGATGAAAGTCAGCTTCATCGGATATCTGATGAAAAAATTCATCGGTTCTTTTTCATCAGACTAACCGATCGTGTGTACAGGGCATATGGCAGGCTATACATTTCACAGATTAGAGATGGATGGGGGAATCACTGCCATCCTTGCCAGTAGAACACAATGATTAGGGTTGCCGGCTGTAGCTGATGGCACTGATTGTTTTGAAACAACATGACAGGGTGGTTGTACAAAAGTTTATCAATAGAGCATGTGCTGCTCTCCGTCAAATTGTTTAAAAAAAAAAAATCTGCTTTGGTGCATTTTCCCCAGGGCAATGCCCAGCCCTGCATGTCATTTGTTTGACAGTCCCTAAACTACCAGGCTAAACTGGTCATTGCTGTTTTTTTAAAATTTGCTCTCATTCACTATATTCGGTAACAGATTCGGCACCTGAATTCAGTAATGTCTGCTGAACCCGCCCAGAAATAAACACAGATATATTCTATTTCAGTGGCGGCTGGTGCTCAAAATTTTTGGGGGGGCGCAAACGAAAAAAAAAAAAATTGCAGCCTCACTGTGCCCATCACATGCAGCCACTGTGCCATCAAACGCAGCCACTGTGCCATGCCACCAAATGCAGCCACTGTGCCATCAATTGTCACCACTGTGCCATGCCATCAAACACAGCAACTGTGCCATCAATTGTCACCACTGTGCCATGCCATCAAACGCAGCCACTGTGCCATCAATTGTCACCACTGTGCCATGCCATCAAACGCAGCCACTGTGCCATCAATTGTCACCACTGTGCCATGCCATCAAACGCAACCACTGTGCCATCAATTGTCACCACTGTGCCATGCAACACAGCAACTGTGCCATCAATTGTCACCACTGTGCCATGCCATCAAACGCAGCCACTGTGCCATCAATTGTCACCACTGTGCCATACCATCAAACGCAGTCACTGTGCCATCAATTGTCACCACTGTGCCATGCCATCAAACTCAGCCACTGTGCCCCTCAACTGTTGCCACTGTGCCAATTGTCACCACTGTGCCCTTTAATTGTCACCACTGTGCCCCATGATGCCACTGTGCCCATTGTCACCACTGTGCCCCATGATGCCACTGTGCCCATTGTCACCACTGTGCCCCATGATGCCACTGTGCCCATTGTCACCACTGTGCCCCATGATGCCACTGTGCCCATTGTCACTCACCACTGTGCCCCATGATGCCACTGTGCCAATTGTCACCTCTGTGCCCTTTGTTACCACTGTGCCCCATGATGTTACTGTGCCCCTTTCCCTGTAAAAAGCACTTACCTGAGGATTCCATGTGCTCCCTCGATGTCTTCTGCCGCTGTGGTGAAGCTTCAGCCAATCAGGTTCCTGATAACCAGAATCCGGGAACCTGATTGGCTGAAACGGCTGTTTGTCTTATACAATGAGCGCAGATTGCCTGCGCTCAGAGTATAGACAGCTGAGAGCCGGAGAAAAGCCTATCAGAGCCGCTGGCTTTGATAGGCAGTTCCCCTCAGCCAACCAGCTGCCGCTATTCGGGTAACTGGCGTCCCACGTCTGGTTATCTGAATAGACCAGGCAGCGCTGGCAACCAGCAATAACATACATTCGTGCATTTATGCACGAATGTGTGTTATTTGCGAGAGGGAGTGGCGCTGCAGCGCCCTCTATAGACGGCCGCCAGAACTGCGGCTAAAATGTCAAAATGACATTTTAGCCGAATAAAAGTTCTTAAAGGGCCCGTTTTTTTTTTTTTTTTTTTTTGTGTGTGTGAGGGGGGGCGGCGCCCGTGCGTCCCTATGGACGGGCCGCCACTGTTCTATTTATTTATTAAAAAACATCTATTGTGCTGCAAAACTGCACTTCCTCATTCCTTGCATAGGCGAGAAAGACATCTCTCCTGGATTCTGCACAGATATGCCACAGGGTATCAGACCCCCAGCCCTGTGATGCGTGCTCAGGTTCCCTGTACATCTGTGCATGTGCGTTATTCCCTGTGTAAATGAAAAGATGGGCAGCATGAAAGTCATAAAACTTCCCTTTCCATGGGAAATACCCTGCATGTGCAAAGAAGTGCTGAAGGGCTCTTTCAGGACCCAACAGCCAGGCAGAGCCTTTTGGCACACCTAGGCACCAGGGGGGGAGGTGGAGCAAATGAACAGAGAACTGAAGTTCCTCTTTAAGCTAGGGACATTCCACCTTAGGTCAAAGCCCCTACATGACATTTTGTAAAAGCCATGCATAGCTGCCAATCAAGATAAAAAGACAGCTATAAACAAGCTACCCGAGATGTTAAATGTATTCATTTCTGCCTGGGTATTTCAAGTTTTAAATTTGCCAAAGCTAATATGAGTCTTTCTATATAAATTACTTGTATTACTACACGTCCTTAATTCATTTACCAGTACTTTAAAGTCGCGTATTGTTAAATGTCACACTTCACATTAACCCATAGGGGTCATCACTATCACCAACGCACATTATAATTTAAGTAAGAAAATGTTTTTATTTGCCATAAATAAAAAAATCCCAAATTTCTACCTTAGGCAGATTAGATCACATGGTCTTTGGCTACAAATCACTGTTGCAGAGAGTCTATTGTTTTTTATCCAATTTCAACAGTAAAACAGGAAGATTAAATGTGCTGTCTCTGTGCATATATATAATTACAGGAGTTGACCTCCTTCATATGTAAATCTAAAAAACACTTTAAATTTAACATAACATCATTTAAATCATCATTCTAAACACTTTTATAGACATATTTATCTAATGAAGGATTGATATTTCCTAAAAATGGAAGCATAACCATATATTTTAACAATAACAAACTGGCTGCAAACTCTGTACTATAATTCCATAAAAGTCTCCACAGAAGAGATTAAAATGTTAAAAATGTATGAAGAAACTTTGTGGAAAAAAAGAAGGGAAAAATATGCTGCATCTGGAGAATTGCTCCATGCTTTGATTTACTTTTCCTCCCCTTTCGCCTGTCACATTCCAAGCTGCTTTGGATGAGTGGGAAAACAGGCTTCTTGAAAAAGGATTTCCTAATGCAAAAGTAACACAGAGAATAAGAAAAATATATTAATGATTCTGCATAATGTTCTGAAAAAATGGTAGTATCATTTTGATTAAAGTGACATATTATATAAAAATTACCTATATTGTAGGATTGTAGGAAGACTAGCTCAAGTTAGAGCTTCCAAGGACTCTGCCATTTGCTAATTCTTCTTTTTAGGGCTGTCTTTCCCACTTTTATTTAAAATAAAGTTTCACAAAACATCAGAGAGTTATCCTCACAGGGTTTTCAAGCATCTCGATTCCCTAGCAACGCAAATACCTAACTTCAGCCTCCTAACTATCTCGGTCTACTCAGACCCTTCTTCTGCTCCACACAGACTATAAAATAACTCTAGCATGTACACACTTTCTGCTCCTTTGCAGCCACACAAACTCCTTGGGGAAGGATGAGCTCTGAGCCACAAACACTTCCACCTATTCAGTCAGTGTGGGCAGCGTATATGATATATATAAATATATATATATATATATATACACATTCATACAGTCTAGTATATATATATATATATATATATATACCGGTGTATATATATATATATATATATATATATATATATATATATATATATATATATATATATATATATACTCTGCATTTAGTGTAGACTAGATAGATATTCAGTGTAGACTCTATATTCAGTCAATGCGGGCAGTGTAGTTTTTTATAACACATTGTATTAAAGTGGTTAAAGGGAACCCTGTGCCAAAAAAATAAAAATGGCTTGGGAGTCCCCACCAAAATCCATACCAGGCCCTTCAGATCTGGTATAGATTTTAAGGGAAACCCTTTGCCAAAATGTAAAATATTTAGTTCCACCAAAATACATACCAGACCCTTTTCCTTATCAGACCCTTATCCGACCCTTATACGAGCATGCAACCTGGCAGGCCACATGAATGGGGGGAGCAGCCCCCCTCCTGAACCGTACCAGGCCACATGCCATCAACATGGGGAGGGTGCTTTGGGGTACCCCCCAAAGCAACTTGTCTCCATGTTAATGGGGACAAGGGCCTCATCTCCACAACCCTTGCCTGGTGGTTGTGAGGGTCTGCAGACAGGTGGGCTTATCAGAATCTGGAATCCCCTTTTAATGTCATGTGATGTCAGCGGGGGATGGGTCACCCGTTTACATCCCCGGTGGATTCGCCCTTGGCTATATAACAGCTGTCAAAGCGAAGACGTCAGTTGGCGGGACCTCTCCCATGGAGGCAGAGTTTTTCTGTTTTTTCTCCATCGACTCCGTGATTGATGATCGATTTACATTTTTGTTTTTTAAATAAAAGAATTGTCAAAAAACTGTCTGCTGTTGTTTTTATTTTTGACACTTTTTTGGTGAATGGGTAAGGATAAAATGTAGCCCATACCCATTCACATACTGTAGGAGGGGTCGGGATCTGGGGGGCCCCCTTGTTAAAGGGGGATTTCAGATTCCGATAAGCCGCACACCCCAAAGCACCCTCCCTATGTTGAGGGGATGTCGCCTGGTACGGTTTAGGAGGGGGGCAGGCTCTCTCGCCCCCCTTTTGCTGGGGCCTGCCAGGTTGCATGCTCGGATGAGGGTCTTGTAGGGATTTTTTTTATTTTGGCATGGAGTTCCCCTTAATATCCATATCAGACTCGAAGGGCCTGGTAATGGACTGGGGGGGGGACCCATGACGTTTTTTTCAATGATTTTTTCTGTATATTGCCGGGATCCAGCAATACATTACAGCCACGTGCAATTTTACATGACATTTTTATCTTTAGAAATATAATTTTGCTGCGGTACTATTATAAACATGAGAAAAATTTGCTACTTTAAAGGCAGACTAAGGGGACCCCCCAGGCACAATATTTAAAGGAGTATTTCATTTTAATTGTTTTACTTTAAGCATTCTTAAAATCACTGCTCCTTAAAAAATGGACGTTTATAAATAAAATAAAAATTGCATTGATACAGGACCTGGGTCCCCAAACACTTTTTATGGAAATAACTTGCATATAAACCTTTAAAACTAACACTTGATTTTTCACGTTTGTGTCTAATAGACTTTAATGCTGTTCGCATGTTCGCACAAATATTTTGGCTGTTCGCATGTTCTGGTGCGAATAGAACGAGGGGTGTTTGGCTCATCCCTTATCCCCCTTAAAGTGAACATCCTTAGATGATACACAGGGATGAAACAAATCTTCCTACATAAGTTTTAAATGCATATCTGCTGTCTTCAGCTTTATATATTCTTTAGAAAGTTCAGATTGTGTTAGGATATTTTCTCTTCCTGTTCAGCACTGCAGTGAAGCCTGGGTATACAGTCAAAACAGCTGATTGGAGGAAAGACACACACCTCCTCTCCTCATAGGTAGAGTATTTTAGAACTGTTCATTGAATAGTTCAGCATGCTGCTAATTTATTTATATCATCCTCCCCAACACAAAACTCAGGCTGCTTTTATCTCAGTTGACGAAGAACCTGTCAGAAGTTATCAAGCTGATAACAGAAGAACACAGCAGTATCAAAATGAAAAGAAGCATAGTAGCCCATTATGCTTTACCTTTTCAGGGAAACAAAGAGGAAGTAAAACCCATCAGGGTTTATTTCCTCTTTAACCACTTAAGGACCGCCTTTTGCAGATATGCACATATACATATGCACAAGCACGTACCTGTATGTCCTCTTTAAGTGCCCAGTCGTGGGTCGCAGGCACGCGCCCGTGTCGCACGCACGCGACCCGGTCCGAAGTTCCGTGACTCCGGCCCCGGAGCTGAAGAACGGGGAGAGCTGTGTGAAAACACAGCTTTCCCGTTCTTCACAGTGGCAGCTTCATTGATTGTGTGTTCCCTAATATAGAGAAGCACGATCAATGACGTCACACGTCCAGCCCCTACAGTTAGAAAAACATATGAGGTCACACATAACCCCTACAGCGCCCCTTAGTGGTTAACTCCCAAACTGCAATTGTCATTTTCACAGTAAACAATGCATTTTTATAGCATTTTTTGCTGTGAAAATGATAATGGTCCCAAAAATGTGTCAAAATTGTCCGATGTGTCCGCCATAATGTTGCATTCATGAAAAAAAATTGCTGATCGCCGCCATTAGTAGTAAAAAAAAATAAAAAAAATGCAATAAAACTATCTCCTATTTTTTAAACGCTATAAATTTTGTGCAAACCAATCGATAAACGCTTATTTACCAAAAATAGGTAGAATAATACATATCGGCCTAAACTGAGGGAAAAAAAAGTTTTTTATATCTTTTTGGGGGATATTTATATTTATTTATTATAGCAAAAAGTAAAAAATATTGCATTTTTTTCAAAATTGTCGCTCTAGGTGATCAAATACCACCAAAAGAAAGCTCTATTTGTGGGGAAAAAAGGACGCCAATTTTGTTTGGGAGCCACATCGCACGACCGCGCAATTGTCAGTTAAAGCGAAGCAATGCCGAATCGCAAAAACTGGCAAGGTCCTTTACATGCATAAAGGTCCGCTAAGTGGTTAATGTCAGTATCCGTAATCACTCTTTTAGCAGTTGCACCATTTAACCCTGGATCTGGAGCCACTTCGTTATTTCCTTCTTTTCACTTTGATCTGCCATTTCTTTTTAAATGGTTTTAATTAATACACAGGCAAACAACAAGGGAAATTAGGCATGGCATTACAGTAAATAGTATACAAAATCCCGAAAATTGCATGCATTAGTAAAAAATGCTGTACAAACAGGCCTTAATGACATAAACATATATGAGAATTGCAATTGCTTGAAAATCTTATGGCAGTTATTGTGTGATATACATTAGTGCATTTATCAAAGTCCACACCTATACCAGTGGAGGAAGACTAACAGCAGAGGAGCTGATAGACAGCAATCAAAACAAGAAAGAAATGGAAAAAAAAAATCGAAAAATCTGACACCACCAATCCTAAGATCTGCCCTGCCCAGGAAAATCCTATTTGTTCATTGTCTATGATCTGTCAGAGAAGATACCTGAGGCCAGCTACTCCAATTATTCTTAAAGGATGGTAGGGTTTGGGCATTTAATGCAAAAAACTTTTCACACTGCTACACAGAGGCGACTCTATTTACGACATCGGATATATTTAGGACTCTGTTTGTTCTCCAATATGAGGTTATCGTAAGACGAACAGCTAAAAGTACGTGGGCCACCACTGTACGGAACTGAAGGGGAACAATTTCTATGGATGAATTCAGAAGCACTAAGTCAGGGGACATTTTCAACTCCATATATCATGAATTAAATTTCCTACCTCTCCACACTGACTCCAACATAGACGAGTTGATCTGCTATCAATGATACTACAGGGCAAACAAACACATGTCTCACATGTGCCTTAGCACCCCTGCAGGCTAAACATAAATATCCTCACTGTTACCAGGGGTGACAGAAAAAATGTTGGCACCTAGAACTGGGCATGCAGATACATCCTTATACCTAATAATATCATCTGCAGTGATATTCCAGTGCACAGGGCAGGTTACCACATTATGTCTGTCCCCATTGACCAGAAGCAAAGCAAGGTACTAGGTGACTTTTCAAAAAGTAGCTTCCCTTCTGATGACTCACACACTTCTGGAAACGCTGAGCCACATCTCTGCTGAAGCTTTGGTCACCCAGTTATACATGCTCTCTGTTTGCTATGGGAGGTTTCACTCTCTCTTTATGGCTTCCAGGCTTACACAGGCAACTTGCCACAATCCTCTGTATGCAACATCCTTGGCACACAGCCAGCAGGACTCCTGGCATTTCTATGGGCAACTACAATTCAATTACTGGTAGTCAGCCTCTCACTCTCTTATGGCATTCAGAATGGACTTTTCAGATGTGGTAGATGTGGCCATCATACAAACAGTGGGAGTTGCCCACAAAATGCACAGTAGACACACACACACACACACACACACACACACACACACACTTTATGTGTTTATATGAAGAACATGTATATATTCTTTAGTATCTAAGAAGAGAGGCAAGCATTGGGCACACACCTCACTTGCTTATTCAGTCTTCCTCTCGCTATTCCACACCAACTTCCTTGCCTGTGCTTTCTCCCTGTCCTCTTCATTGTTGTCCTTAATATTGCATTCTTTTTCTGTCCACTCTCCCACTTAGTGTCTCTGCTCCTGTGATTTGTGGTCATTTTAGCGACCATTTTAAGACCATCGGCACTGTGATTGATGATGGATTTACATTGCGGGACACTGTTGTTTTTATTTTTGACACTTTTTTGGTGAATGGGTAAGGATACAATGTAGCCCATACCCATTCACATACTGTAGGGGGAGGGGTCGGGATCTGGGGGCCCCCTTTTTCGGGCAAGGGTTGTGCAGATGAGGCACTTTTCCCCATCAATATGGGGACAAGTTGCTTTCGGGGGACCCCAAAGCACCCTCCCTATGTTAAGGGGATGTGGCCTGGTACAGTTCAGGAGGGGGTCGGGCTCTCTTGCCCCCCCTTTTCCTGGGGCCTGCCAGGTTGCATGCTGGGATAAGGGTCTGGTATGCATTTTGGAGGACCCCCACACCATTTTTTTTTTGGCATGGTGTTCCCCTTAATATCCATATCAGACTCAAAGGGCCTGGTAATGGACTGGGGGAACCCATTTTTTTCAATGATTTTTTATGTATACTGCCGGGATCCGGCAATACATTACAGCCACGAGCAATTTTAAATTACATTTTTTCCTTTAGAAATATAAGTTTGTTGTGGTACTATTATAAACATGAGAAAAATGTGCTACTTTAAAGGTAGACTAAGGGGACCCCCCCCCCCCCCCCGGCAAAATATTTAAAGGAATATTCAATTTTTATTGTTTTACTTTAAGCATTCTTAAAATCACTGCTCCTGAAAAAACGTCCGTTTTAAAAAAAGATATAAATTGCATTTTAGCGGGTTGAATTTTTCCAAACTTTTTCTTCCTGCACTTACGATCCTGCACTTTTTTTCATTCTCTAATCTGCCTTTTTGTACCCCTTCCCCTCTCCATGTCTCTGCACCATTCTACCCATGGTACTATTGCCTTTGATCCACCCCTTGTGAACTATGCTGTCTTTTTCTTCTATCACTGCTCCTGTTTTATTTATTTTTTCTTAAATAATGCAAGGACCCAGTTTTCTGATCTTGAATTTCAGTGACGTTCCTACAGACACAGTCAAATTACTTTATAATGTGAACACAAACCCATGGCTCCTCTGTAATAGCTCCTGGTTGCTGTAGTGGAGCTAAACTGTCGACTCTTGTATCATCAAAGTGCTGTAGTTACATTGGTGCTCATATATCACAATATTTTTCTTATTCCAAGCAAATAACTTATACCTCTCCTTTGACTTGGGAATTGCTGTAATATTTTAGTAGATTGTATTTGACATTACAACATTGTATTTTACACACTATCTTTTTTCATTTTTTTGTTATTAGGATTTTTTGGAATAAAAATAATGTGTGGTCTTCCCTCTTTAGAATACCAGTTGGGTCCACAAGGTAAACAAGGAAAGCCTAGCTCTGAGAAAGGTGGTGCGGCTCCAAAACGCGTTAGTTGTACCCCATGTTCTGTGCATGTCCATGCACTGTGTTTATGGTCTTTTGTCAGTTGCATTTTGTGAGTACCCATTTTTATACAAAAAAATCCTATTTTTAAATTATCTCTGGTAATGCACAGTGGGCAGCACAGTGGTGCAGTGAGTAGCACTTTCGCCTAGCAGCAAAAGGTTCACTGGTTCGAATCCCAACCACGACACCATCTGCCTGGAGTTTGCATGTTCTCCCTGTGTCTGCGTGGGTTTCCTCCGGGTACTCCGGTTTCCTCCCACACTCCAAAGACATGCTGGTAGGTAAATTGGATCTCGTCCAAAATTGGCCCAGTATATATGTATATATGTGTGTATGAAGCCTCGTACACACGGCCGAGGAACTCGACGTGCCAAACACATCGAGTTCCTCGGCCAGTTCAGCCCTGAAGCCGCCGAGGAGCTCGGCGGGACGAGAGCTCCCATAGAACAACGAGGAAATAGAGAACATGTTCTCTATTTCCTCGCCGAGCTCCTCGTCGGCTTCCTCGGCCGAAAGTGTACACACGGCCGGGTTTCTCGGCAGAATTCAGCCAGAAACTCGGTCGGAAGCTGAATTCTGCCGAGGAAACTGGTCGTGTGTACGGGGCCATACTGTGTGTCCCTAGCGTGTCATGATCCTACGGGGTAAAAATGACCGGACCAGGCAAGCAGATACTGGCTGGAAAAAGCGCCCAGAGGCGATTCAGTTTGCATGCGTTGCGCTATACAAGTCATTCATTCAATGCATTAGGTGTGCATGCCTTCCATTTCTGTTTTTCTTGAAGGGATTTCTACCTTTGTTGTTTCTTTTTCTATATAAGTCCATCCAACAGTTAAAATTTTGAGAACAAACCTCCCATTTCTTTACGTTGGCGCTTTAATCTTTAATCTGACATAATCTCAATGAGCTACACAGTGATCTGAGAGGTTCACATGGTCCAGTTCCAATGCTTTTATGGTTAATTAGTCCATTTATTCAGTTGGATCCTTTGTGGTTACACTAAAAACAACGTAACCACAAAGATTTTGAAGGAATGAATGAAACTATTAGACAGCATATTGCCTGTAGGTTATTGATGCTTGTATATTGCTTGTGTAGAACTTTCCATTTAAAAAAAATATATTTTCAAATTTTTTTAATAAATAAAAAAAAAACATTTAAATTTTTTTTTTTTTTATTATTTATATATTTATTTAAATAAAGTAGAATTTTTCTTAACACTTAGGGCCCATTATTCACAATAGTGTCATGCTCAATTTATATGTGTTCAAGAGATGTGCGTTAAAGTGCAACATGTTTGTATTTTATCACACAGGAATACACATAAATGGGTGTAAATGCACATAAACGCACTGCACTGCAATCTCTCATCCACAACAATAAGGTCGAAGGAAATATTACTTTAACCACGTGGCCACTGGAAGATTTACCCTCTTCATGACCAGGCCATTTTTCTTCCAATATGGCACTTTAACTGACAATTGCGTGGTCATGCAGTGCTATACCCAGGTAAAATTGATGTCCATTTTTCCCCACAAATAGAGTTTTCTTTTGGCGGTATTTGATCACCTCTGGAATTTTTATTTTTTGCACAAAAACATATCCAATATTTTTTTTTGAAAGAATCAAATTTGTTCATAAATTTAGGCAAATATGTATTGACTACATATTTTTAGCAAAAAAAAATATCCCAGTAGGTGTATGTTGATTGATTTACGTGAACGTTATAATGTCTACAAACTATTGTATATTTTTATTTATTTATTTACTAGTTATGGCAGTAGTCAGAGACTTATAGTGGGACTGCGATATTGCGGCGGACATTCGCACACTAATATCTTTGACACTTTTTGGGGACCAGTGACACTAATAATCAGTGATAAAAAAATGCACTGTCACTGTACTAATGACATTGGCTGGGAAGGGTCTAACATCAGGGGCAATCAAATGTTTAATTGTGTGCCTAACCAGTGTTTTTCTAAACTGTGGGAGATGCTTTTACTAGGGGAAGACATGGATCCTAGTCCCTGCTTTGCAGAGACACAAGATCCATGCCTTCCCTCCTGTCAGTGTGGTGATCTGCCTTGTTTACATAGGCGGACTGTGGTTATGCCTTTCTGCTTGATCATCTGTGGTTGCCAGTGGACATCGAGTCCGCGATACCCACCGATGGGCTCTCGCTGTGTGTGATCACACACAACGTGAGCGAGATGCCAGGGCCATGCATGCTTGTTCCCTACCCGGTAGAGCACAGCTGCCACCCTGTAGCAGTAAAAATGCTATGGGGTGGACCTGAAGTTGTTAATGAAAAAAGCAGAAAAACACACAAAATGCATGTGACTGTAGGCCAACATGAATCCTTTTTATAGTTAAGGCCTCCAGTAATAAAGGAATTGTACAGCCTTTCTACAGCCATTCCACTGCTTAAAGTGAAAAAGTGAAACTTCACTTAAAAGTGAAGGTTGTGCGTATCCTACCTCTCCCCCACCATTATTGGTAGATTTTTTTTTGGGGGGGGGCAGGTATTTTATTCTGACAGGCACCCGCTCCCACTTCTGCAATACTCGCCTATGTGGGAATTATGGAAATTCGCCCCCTTCCCACTCGTAACCTCCTGGCACACGTGACATGTCCTTGGAGGCTGGTGTGAGAGCACAGCACAATCTTTCACATGCACAGTGCAAAGCCAGGAAGTCACAGTTTCCACAGTCAAGATGTCAGTGTTGGGAATCCAATAACTGGCAAAGATTTTATAAAGTAAAGTGACGTACTTCACAAATGTGCATTAAGTTACACTTACTTCAGGACTTCAGGAATAAATGGAAGAAGAGAAAAAAAAGCCAACAAAGTAAGTCATGCTCCTCTAATCACAGAGTTCTCTCTAAACCAATAATCCAGCCAAAGATAACAAGATAAAAATTAAGGACCTATTGACAATAAAATAACAAAAAAAATAAAATAACAAAACTTTGAAGTTCCATTCAAAGTTTTTCAATGCGGTACCATTTGCTGTCACTTAATGTCCTAAATCTGATGGCCAGCATGATCCAACCCTCCTTCTCTGAGCCAAGGTCTCTCTGAACTCACCCTAACCTATTACTGCACAGTTGTTGACTCATTTTTACTGTCACTCTGCTTTGTCCTGCTACAGTAGCTCACAAATGTAAGTACACCTCTCACATTTTTGTAAATATTTTATTATATCTTTTCATGTGATAACACTGAAGAAATTACACTTTGCTACAATGTAAAGTAGTGAGTGTACAGCTGGTATAACAGTGTAAATTTGCTATCCCCTCAAAATAACTCAACACATAGCCATTAATGTCTAAACCACTGGCAACAAAAGTGAGTACACTCCTAAGTGAAATTTACCTCCCCAGTGTTACAAGGTCTCATGTGTGAATGGGGAGCAGGTGTGTTAAAGTTGGTGCTATCACTCTCTCACTATCTCATACTGGTCACTGGAAGTTCAACATGGCACCTCATGGCAAAGAACTCTCTGAGGATCTGAAAAAAAAGAGATGTTGCTCTACATAAAGATTGACTAAGCTATAAGAAGATTGCCAAGACCCTGAAACTGAGCTGCAACACAGTGGCCAAGACCATACTGCAGTTTAACAGGACAGGTTCCACTCAGAACAGGTCTCACCATGGTCCACCAAAGAAGTTGAGTGCACATTCTCAGCGTTATATCCAGAGGTTGTCTTTGGGAAATAGACGTATGAGTGCTGCCAGCATTGCTGCAGATGTTGAAGGGATGGGGGGTCAGCCTGTCAGTGTCATCGCCACACACTGCATCAAATTGGTCTGCATTGCTGACATCCCTGACCTGAAGAAAGCCTCTTCTAAAAATGATGCACAAGAAAGCCTGCAAACAGTTTGCTGAAGACAAGCAGACTAAGGACATGGATTTCTGGAACCACGTCCTGTGGTCTGAGACCAAGATAAACTTATTTGGTTCAGATAGTGTCAAGAGTGTGAGGCGGCAACAAGGTGAAAAGTACCAAGACAAGTGTGTCTTGCCTACAGTCAAGCATGGGGTGTGTCATGGTCTGGGACTGCATGAATGCTGCCGCCACTGGGGAGCTACAGTTCATTGAGGAAACCATGAATGCCAACATGTACTGTGACATGCTGAAGCAGAGCATGATCCTCTCCCTTTGGAGACTGGGCCGCAGGCATCTGTGGGGCATCCTCAAACAGAAGGTGGAGGAGCGCAAGGTAACATCCTCCAGCTCTGTGATGTCATCATGGAGGAGTGGAAGAGGACTCCAGTGGCAACCTGTGAAGCTCTGGTGAACTCCATGCCCAAGAGGATTAAGGCAGTGCTGGAAAATAATGATGGCCACACAAAATATTGACACTTTGTGCCCAATTTGGACATTTTCACTTAGGGGTGTACTCACTTTGTTGCCAGCAGTTTAGACATTAATGGCTGTGAGTTATTTTGAGGAGACAGCAAATTTACACTGTTAGGCCCGGTACACACGAGCAAACATGTACGATGAAAGCGGTCCGTCGGACCGTTTTCACCGTACATGCCTGCCAGAGGGCTTCTGTACGATGGTTGTACTAACCATCGTACAGAAGTCCGCGCGTAAACACTACGCGGGGCGTGTCCGCGTCGTCGCCGCGACGAAGACGCGGCGATGACGCGGCGACGTGGGCGGGCCTGCCATTTAAAGGCTTCCACGCATGCGTCAAAGTCATTCGACGCATGCGAGGGACGGCGGGCGCTCGGACATGTACGGTAGGTCTGTACTGACGACCGTACATGTCCGACGGGCAGGATTCCAGCGGACGGTTTTAAAACACGTCCAGGAATATTTGTCTGCTGGGAAAAGGCCCGGCGGGCAAATGTTTGCTGGAATTCGGCCCGCTCGCGCCTACACACGACCGAACATGTATGCTGAAACTGGCTCGCGGACCAGTTTCAGCATACATGTTTGGTCGTGTGTACGGGGCCTTATACAACCTGCACACTCACTACTTTACATTGTAGCAAAGTGTCATTTCTTCAGTGTTGTCACATGAAAAGATATAATAAAATATTTACAAAAATGTGAGGGGTGTACTCACTTTTGTGAGATATTGTATCAGCAGGTTTCTCGTTAGATCATAAACTAATTGGCTCCTTATACTGCTCCCTTTTGTCACTCTCAATCTCTGCCATACAGGGACTGCCTAAAGCAGATACTGGTTAAAGTCAGGTAATTACACTGAATTTTAAAATACATTTAACAATAAATTAAAGTACAAATAAAGGCAAAACTTTTTTTTTGTTTTGGATAGAGTGGAGAGGGATTAGATAACTTGTCAGGTTGTATTGCTGTCTGTGTCCCCATTAAGTTGATGTATCCTCTCTGTTTGTCCTGTTTACTATTATCACCAAACATAAAAGTAAAAGAAAATACCAAATTTTGGGTTGTCCTCAGAAAAGAGGGGAAATCTTTCAACAGAGACACTAATTCTGGTGTCCTGAAGGTCTCCAATGAATTCCCTTAATTTGCAGGGATTTCCTCTAACTTCCTGTTTGGCTTTGGAACAGGAAGTTTGGGAAAATCTCCACAGTGGGACGCAGATGGTGAAAAAAATCCCATGCTCTATCAAAATGGAAAAAAGCGCCTTTAGTTCTATTTTAATGTTTACCGAGCTGCATTATTATGGGTCTTTTTTATCTACCTGTAGTTCAGCTTTAAGCACTAGGCAGTAGCATTGCAGGATCCACATAGTGGCCTGCATTTTATCAATGGGATGTAAAATGCAGACCATTGGGAGGATCAACTTTCTGGTGTCTAATTAACTTTTATTTATTGCTATTTTTTTAACATTCATATGCAAATCTTTTAGGAACACTTCCCACTTGTGTGCGTTTTATCGCATTTAGTAGTGTTGCGCTGCCAGTCCATTCATTCATTAAGTGTCTATGTGAGAGTGTACACTGGAAAAAAAAATTGCATTTGTATGTGTACATTTATTGCACACTCACACCTAAACAGTTATATTAACAAATTAAAAATACATGGAAATGTCCCCACATATTAATGAATCAAAGTACATAAAGGAGGTTTTAAGGAACTTAGGAGTTAGGTGTCAGAAGCGGAATGTGTAACTGCCAAGGGAAATAATTTCAGATAAAGTATTCTAAGTATACAGCTAAGTGTTGCTTTTGGCACATGAATTTTCTGGCCTTTATAAATAGACTGAAAGATAAAATCATCTCATCCCTGACATTAAGAAGATGATCCAGAGAAGTAATCCTGTAAGAAGTTCCATAAACAGGACCCTTGCTGAGAGGAGCCACAACCTCTTCTAAGAAGTTATAAGAGTTGTCACCTTCTACAAGAAGTCTCAGCATATGTGGAATGCTGAGCCAAAGTAAATACACCCAGCTGCATTTCTCTTTGTAAATATACTCAATTCCTTTGTTTTTCTATAACCTTCAGCAATATGAAGGATAACAGCCAAAGCCTAAACACCTTACATTTTTTAAATACTGTTTTGTTTCCAATAATGAATTTCGATGATGAAGACCACTAGGCAATATTTTTGGCATGATCCACTAGGTATTAACTAGTCCTGAGAAGGATTAGATGCTCAGTTAGCATAAGACTTACTCAAGGGGTTCAGGTGACTAAACATTATGATAGTAACAAACACACGTTATGCCGCGTACACACGATCGGTCAAACCGATGAGAACGGTCTGTTGGACCATTTTCATCGGACCAAACCGATCGTGTGTGGGTCCCATCGGTTATTTATCCATAGGTTAAAAAAAAGCAATCTTGTTTTAAATTTAACCTATGGATAACTAACCGATAGAAAAAAAACGATCGTTTGTAGGCACGTCCATCAGTTAAAAATCCACACATGCTCAGAATCAAGTCGACGCATGCTTGGAAGCATTGAACTTCGTTTTTTTCAGCACGTCGTTGTGTTTTACGTCACCGCGTTCTGACACGATCGTTTTTTTAACCGATGGTGTGTAGGCACGACTGACCATCAGTCAGCTTCATCGGTTCACCGTGTGTACAGGGCTTTAGAGTTTTGATTTTGCCTACATTTCTGTGAACATTTTGACTTTTTTTAAATCAAAATTCATAATTTTGGTGGCCCAAAGCGAAATTTATTTTATTTTTGGTAGGTTTTGTAAATATTTCTTACAACATTTAAAGACAGAAATAAATACAGTAGCAGCCACCAATGGTATTGCTTTGTTTATCAACAAAACTATGAGATCACAATGTTTTGGCTGAGATATTCACACTGCAGGTATGAGTAGAAAAATGTACAAGAAAAATAGGGTAATAATAAAACTTGAAAATATTTAATATGAACAATTATTTATAACTGATTTGAAGGCTGACAAATTAAAGATCTTTACTCAGTGAAGATGTTCTCAATATGCCTTCTCTTCTTGATGAAAGACAGATCCTAGTCATATATTGGTTTTTAGACATTTGCATTTTTGTCCGAATGCATTTTCCTCCAAATTTCTGGTATTTTCGTTATCGTTTTAACAAACGAAAACGAACGTGCAGAATCCGAAATCTGAAAGATCCGACGTAAAAAATGCTTTATTTTCGTTTTTGTTGTCAAATTTGTTTATTGAGTTTAAAGTAAAGAGAAAACAGTAGATACAATTGACAATAAAAGATTGCAGAAAAAGAAAAATGATATCATGTAATAAGAGAGTATTTGAAACATAGAATAATCTAATAAATATTTGTAGATCCTATGAGAAATATTAAAGGAATCATTAAAGCAGGTTATAGTTAAACCAATCATGTTAGTCTATTACATTTGAACTCATTAAAAATATTATAGAATATTATGATATAAACGGAACCAGATATAATTATGATATGAACTATAGCTATGGAGCAATTGTAATTTTAGCAATGAATCGGTTCAAAAACTGTCCGAAATAGGGAGGAGAAGGATCTTATTCATGTTAATTATTAAAGCAATAGGAGCAAAATTAGATATCGTATTTACATATTCACATTTACCATTTTATATAATGAGATAGCTTGAGTTATATATTTGAAGAAGTGAGAGATAAAAAGAAGGAAAAAGGACAGAATGTGGAGTATAAAAAGTGGAAAGTGATGAAAACAATAGGATAGGAAAGGGAGTACAGGATAGAGCAAAGGCTCCGGGATCGTTACATAATAGAGATAGTAATAATATCGATGAACTGTATCCAGAATGTTACTGGCTTACAATATCTTACCAAGGTTTATTTTCATTTTTGTTGCTACAACTGTTCGATATAGATAGGAGATTCGACATAAAGCTGACAATAGCAATCTGTGTCTATTGAATCTGCGGTCAAATGTGCCTAACCTCTATTAGTCCAAGATCATTCTAAATAGAAAGGAAAGATTCGACATAGAGAGAAAAGATTCAACATAGAGACAGTGTTGGGGCAGACCATTCAACATGAACTGCGAAGATTCAACGAAGCAGCGAAAAACATACAAACGTTGAATGTGTCATTGAAGACTTATGGAGTCTGTCGAAAGTACTAAGTAGATTCAAAAAGCAACTAAACTGTACGACGCCGCAATCATACATTTCCAGTAAAATGCTTGGCCCATAGGCTATAGTAGAATTTGAATGTTGGTTGACTAGTAATAATAATTTACAAATATAATTATTACTAGTGTCATACAACATTAGAATTCTTCTATCGTTTTTAGGCGGAACATTCGCCCTGAAATGTACAATTGCGGCATCGTACAGTTTAGCTGCTCCGTCAAATCTTCTTAGAACATTCGACAGACACCATAAGCCTTCAATGACAGATTCAACCTTAATTCATTTGGATTTTAGGACGAATGCTTTTTTTAACGAACAAAATAAATAAAAACTAATTTCGGGAGTAACTAAATAAATTCATTTTTCGAACAAAAACAAAATGTCTATAGGTTTTACCAATTTCTTAAGACTTATTTTCTCACTAATAATTTACACTATTCTTACCATAATTTTTTTTTAAATTTCATTGGTGGAAAGCTCAAGATCGAAAATAATGTTTAATTTCATAATTTCATAATTTCATAATGTTAATAATTTTTCACAACTAATTTGCCAATCTGTCTACAGTTTTTTTACACTGCAATTTGACATCACAGCTTTTCAAGTCAAACATTTATAAACTGCAAAACAGTCAGCAGTGAATAAACAGAATAGTTTTGCTGATGAAGTAAACTTCTATTTGGAGCCAAACGTGGATAAGTGATATATTGAATGTGTTTTTCTTATGATGGTGTACCCAGGCCCGGATTTACTTCCTTTGCCGCCCCAAGGCCAGGTCCTTGGGGCGGCAAAGGTGTACACCACAATTATAGTGGAAAATTGTGTGTACACCACAATTATAGTGGAAAATTGCAGTGTGAGATATTAAAGCTGAACGCCAGATATGATCTTTATTGCTTAGTTACATTGGCCCAGCTTGGACTGATGTACAGTAAGTATACATTCCTCATACCTGAGAGACTGCTGTGAAAGATGACAACCACTACAGTGATGTCTGCAATTTTCTGGGTCCTGTGCCAAGCAGCTTCCCTTCTGCACAGGTGGTCACTTGCTCATCACTGATGCCATTCATAAAATGTCTTGTATTATTTTTAATGAATGGAAGGTATTCCCTGATTGGACAAGGTGGAGAGAAGGGACAGCAAACTAACTATGCAATAAAGATCATACCTTGACTTCAACTTCAAACATATACAATCATGTGAAGTTTGAGGCTCTGCAATTTAAATTTCCCTGTGCATTATTGGATGTTTGAAGTCAACAGAGATTGACGTGACTTCACCTGGCAACCCATTTATTCAAATCATCCTCTGTAAAAGACAGGAGTTATGCATGAAATCCTCTTTAAAAATATATAGGTGGGTAGATGGGAAAACATTTTAGGTATTAAAATATACCTTATTTGAATTTTTTATCAATTTTAAGTCAATTGTGGTTTGTTAGGAAGCCAATTCATATAAATGGATGACATGATGGGGTTTATTTATAAGTTGTCTCCATAATATGAATTGTGGGGAAGGGGGGTTTGCAATGGAGACACTTATTTTATTAACAGCTGTCTTAGAAGGCTTTTTCTTCATTTTGGATTTATTTTTTTATTATTACAGAGATGTAGAGCTACCCCCATAGGAATTGCTGATTTTAGCTGGTTCTGGTCCCCAAACAGTGCAGAGGCTACCAATCTTACAGGCATCAATTCATTCATTCTGTTGCCAATAAACAGTCTAGGAAATGTCTTTTTAAAGTGTAAGTTCACCTTTACAGAAAATCTGTAAGGTGAACTTACACTGGACCCTCTCCCCCCTCCCCGGTCCCACTGTACCTGAGGCCATCGATCACCTGCTAGGAGACATCGGTTCGCCGATTCACCAGTCCGGCGATTTGAAATCCCTGCTGCTTTCTTTTTTAATCTCCTCCACTGACAGGACAGGGTAGGCAGGTTCTGATTGGTCGGCACCATTCATGTGACAGCGCTAACAAATTCGAATGCCTCGAATGACCAGTGAAACAGCGACCCAATGTCTCCTAGCAGGTGATCTTCGGCCTCAGGTACAGCAGGACTGGGGGGGGGGATGAGTTGGGACCTTGTCCAGTATAAGTCACCTTACAGATTTTCTGTAAAGGTGAACTTACCCTGTAAGGTTTATTGCTTGTAGAACTTGTAACAGAAGAGGGTTGGAGTGCTATGGGATACTCCAAAAATGCTAACTTGTAACAGAAGGCCACACTTCACTTGTTTCAATTTCTTTGAGCAGACTTTAAACCAGAAACCAATGAGAAAGTCAGAATTGAGACTCTGTAGGGGCAGTCTCAGAGAAAAAGCTTCCACTGGCCCCCAAAGTAGAACAGCACAGTAATTGGATTTTGAGCTTGGATCATTACTTCAAATTTTCCATGGTAGCTTCACCTCCCAGCTCCCACCAGGCACTTCTTCAGTGAGTCCTCC
Source organism: Rana temporaria (assembly GCF_905171775.1). Classification (NCBI taxonomy): domain Eukaryota; kingdom Metazoa; phylum Chordata; class Amphibia; order Anura; family Ranidae; genus Rana; species Rana temporaria. The sequence continues at coordinate 207,393,670 of NC_053491.1, read as the reverse complement.
AGATCAAATCTTTTTATCAAGGAGTAATTAGAAATAGACCCAGCATCTTGACTATAGCTGGGACCTCGATGAACATCAGCAGACTCCAGCAGGACTGCCTCAAAAGGACAGCAGCCCTTGAGGCTGGAAACTTCTCCAGCAGGACCAAAACAGGGCTGCTCAAGGCATCAGAGTATTTAATTTCCCCCCATCCACCTACTGGACACACCTTACTAGGGATTGGCTGCAGCACAATAAATATTCAAGCTGTCCACCTGATTCTCCAAGCCCTCTATGTTTTAGAAGCTTCCAGAATAGAGGGGCAAGCAATCAAACCTGTAGTCTGTGAGGTCTAGAACAGCCCAAAGAAATCAACAGCTGCTCCATTGATAACAAAAGAGCCATACATTACATTTACCTAGCATCGTATACTAGAAGGGTGCTACAGATATTTATACAGTGGCAACAATTTACATAGCTTTTTACTGTTTTATTGTACATTCACACCTTGCCTTCAAGGAGCTTACAATGTAAGAGCCCTAACTCATAAATACACATACTAGGGAACATTTTGGACAGGAGCCAATTAACCTACCATCATGTCTTTGAAGTGTGGGAGAAAACCAGAGTACTCAGAGGAAACCCACACAGGCACAATGAGAACATGCAAACTCCAGGTAGATCATGCCACGGTTGGGGTTTGAACTGATGACCCTAGTTCTACTAGGTGGAAGTGCTAACTACAGACACTGTGTTGCCTTTTTCCACCCTTCTGTTGTGTCTAGAGGAAAGACTCCACCTTTCTCTATTCCATTTCCCAATGATAAATAAGGTCTGCATTTAGGAAAATGTCAAGTGCCCATTCACATTGGTGCATTGCATAAATGCACTTATGTTAAGCTGTGTTGTGTTGTGCATTAACATACGTTGTGATTACATACTTTACATTAAGGCAACCTATTTTTTTGAATAGGCTGGCACTGCACAGAGAAATGTACCTGCATAATTTTTTCCGATCCAGCACACCTCAATGCATAATAATGCATTACTGCAGGTTGCAACCTAGGCACGTTGGGGTGTCTTTAAGAATGTATGACACCACATCTCACCAATGCACATTATGTACATTGCTGCCCCCTAATAATTTGATATAAAGTAAGCTGGAATTTAATTGGTTGCAATATAGTGAACGTTGGAAGCAATTCAATAAACACATGGAAATTCTTAAATTGCAATTGCTGATCTCTTTCTGAGAATTCTAGTAACTTGCTGCCACTGGCTTCAATACTTTGAATCACCGACCCAGAACACGCATGTAGAAAGTGGAATCAGTGTGACAGTAGAACCCTGTATACTTGCTCTGGGTCACTTAGAAAGTATGGAAGCAAATAGATCATCAAAAAAAACAGGTAATTATAATTTTTAAAAGGAGGGGTTAGCAATGACAGACTGCATATTCTTTGTGCAAGTTTTCTTTCCACTTTATGGCTTGAATTTTCCATGTTTGCCAATTGTCACTACACATTATACTACTGCATAAAATTTGCCCCCCCCCCCCAAAAAAAAACAATTTTTATTGAGAACAAAAAAAGTAGATTTACTTAACTTATTCTCAGCTCCTCCCGGCATCTACATTGGTCTCCACAGCATCTGCACCCCAAATCCACAAGTCTACAGTTCTGATGTCATCAAGACCAGAGCAGGGTCAATAGCCCTGTATTGGATGTTAGGACACTGAGGAACAGTCCACCACCAGATCATGGGGAGCACCGCCTGTTAAAGGAGCAGAGCGTTAGGTAAGTAAAATTGTTTCTCCTTTCCCCTGGACAAAATAAGCTCACACAGTTATGAGGGAGAGCCAGCCGCACAAGTTGCTAGGAGGACTGAAACTGAAGGGCCATCCTGTAAGGAATCTTTGTATACGAGTATGTAAAAGTACTTTTCATTTCTACCTACATGAGTAGCATTTTACAATTGTTTTAATAAATTAGATACAAACGGAGAGCACTAGATGGTGTTTTTATTGAGGAAGTTTGATATTAAGTACAATTAAAGAGGATAAGATTGTTTTGTTGTACAGATTAATCAGTAGGCTGATATAAACAGTCCATTACACCCCATTTAATCAATGCTGGTAAAGCATCGATCCTAGCTTACTGGGGCCCAGTCATTGTTGTCTCCTTCTTCTCTAAGGAAGCAGAGGTCATTTGCTTTGGCCTGTTCAGGGTTTGACAGGTTGGGAGTTTGATTGCTTCCCCCCACCTATTGAAGAAGCTTCTAGAGCTTAGGAAGGGATAATAGCCTAAATATTAACCAGGGCTCAGCTTAGAGGGTGGTTGGGAAGCTGATAAAATGTTTGGAGCCCTAGAGATGGTCTTTCCAAGTTCCAAGCCTCAGGGAGCTATTGCTCCTAAAACAACCTATGGACTGGGTTTCTGTTCCAGAAAGCAAGGATAACTTACCACAATTTTGTGGCAGTGTTGAATTAAAAGTCTGTTAACTTACTGCACATTTTTATGGGCAAGTTGTACACTTGCAGAGCACTTAAAGCACAAGTTCTAGTTGACAGTTCTCCAATTTGTAGCAAATTTGCGTGGCAAGTCTCTAGCAAGAGCAAAGTTGCAGTGGTAAGTCTACAGCAAGAGCTCTGCAAGTCTACAGGATGATAATTCAGCCACAGTGACCCCTGTTATGGGATTACTATTGCACAACATACTGTAACTGAACCATAACTTTTAGCAGACTTGCACAATCTTTGAAAAGAGAGTTGACCTGCAGTCATGCAATGCGGACTTGCTGCAACAAACTTGTGAAGCATGGCAAGTCTACCAATAGCTTGGCAAGTTTTTTTTTTAAACTTTCAGCACAATTGCTTGCTACCTGGGGTTCTCTGAGGTCTCACTGGTGCAGAGCTGGGACCTGGAAGCGACCTGGACTTGACTACAGGATTTCTCCAAAGAGATCTGGTCTAGAGAAGGACTGTCTCTCTCACTGGACTGTGTCCGGAGGAAGCTAGGGGATGTGCAGTTGTCCTGGAGACTTGTGAGTAAAGACCCTAAATTGATCTCTGTGACTGCACAGTGTTCTGGAGACTGCTCTGGGTACCAGCGGTTGTGCACTGGTGTAAGGTAACCAGATGCCAAAGAGTTAATCATATATTTCTCCACGGGACACAGGAAAGACATGAAAGAAAGCATAAACTGCAACTGCATGTAATAATTGACCATAGTGCCTCATAGCACAAAGTACAAGCAGCATACAGTATATACAGAGGCTGCATGAAGCAATAGGGGAAGTCCTTATTTTACCTTAATGCAGAGAATGCATTAAGGTAAAACACATTTAGACTTCAAAACCATTTTAATTTGGTCTAGACACCAGTAGACTGAATAGATTTCTTAATCATGTGATCCTTGTGATTGGCTGTCACCAGGGCCGGATTCCAGACAAGGCCACCGAGGCCGGGCCTCAGGGCGGCAGTGGGTGCAGTGGTGGAACCAGCGCCGCGGCAACAGGGGGCAGGGATGGACTGGCAATTGGGACTACCGGGAGTTTCCAAGTGGGCCGATGGGCTCAGTAGGCCGGTTACAGCGGTTGCCTAATCTGCATTGGAGGTCCGCGGCGATCTACCCATCAATGGGCCCTGATGTGCTATTTGCCCTGATTTGCTCTGTGCCCTGATGTGCTATGTACCCTGATGTGCTATGTGCCCTGATGTGATCTGATGTGCCCTGTGCCCTGATGTGCTATGTTCCCTGATGTGCTCTGGCCCTGTGCCCTGATGTGCTATGTGCCCCGTGCCCTGACGGGTCCCGTGTCCTGATGTGCCCCATGCCCGGGTGTGCTGTGTCTGAATATGATGTGCCCTCATGTGCTGTGATGGACCCTGATGTGCTGTGCCCTGTACCCTGATGTGATGTGCCCTGATGTGTTCTGTACGTGTTGTGCCCTGATGTGCCCTGTGCCCTGATGTGCTGGGCCCTGTACCCTGATGTTCTGTACCCTGATGTGCTGTGCCCTGAACCCTGATGTGCTGTGCCCTGATGTGCTGAGCTCTGTACCGTGCCCTCATGTGCACTGTACCCTGTACCCGCCCTCCCTGCCACCGCATATATGTGTTACGTGGTCTGCAAGATGTTAATATATGAAAAAGTTTTTATGCAAAAATTATTTATCTTTCTATTTAAATTTAAATTTAAAACTTTTCTCCATTTTTAAAAGTTTCCACTGAGAGTTTCTCTATCACTTCAGAGAGTGTTTTAAAGGAATCCTGTGTAATTTTATTGTAAATGTACCTGCCTATGGTATACAATTAAAGCGGAACTTGACTCTCTTAATCAATATTGATTATTTTTAATCCTTATGCTGCTACCTTTAGTAAATTAATAGGAAAGTGTACCATATTTACTTGTTTTAAGCTTTTTTTTTTTGTTTTCATTTTTTTCAGTTACTTCCTGGATTCCAGGCCTAGGCAAATGATGTCATACATCCCAGGAGGGGTATTCTCAGCTAAGCATACCTCCCTGCCTGCATGCCTAAACTAAGGACAGATGGATTCAAAGAAGTAAATGCTACCTGAATCATTATCCCTTACTCAAGATGTCTATGGCCATAAATGCTAGGGGGTTTTGTTTGTTACCGCAATGTGTGTTATTTACACCTGTCTTAAAATTTCAATAAAATGTACTTTACAAAAAAAGAAATGCTAGGGGGTGTTTTTAAAAAAAAGTAATTTCACAGAAAAATAAAGCATGGAGACATGGATGGATGAGTGGGTTTGGTTTGATTATTAAAAATTAATCAACTAGCATTTTTGGCTTTAGTGTGCAGATGCAGTGTAGTTCTGCTTTAAACATATGGTCCAATTATCTTGTTTTATACTTAATTCATGTTGTATATGTTATGTGATTTACACTGACCAGGTTTCAATTTATATATTTGAAGCTTATTTCAAAATTTCATAAAATGTTAGCTAAATAACCATTTCTCAGCATACTCAGTAAAATTATATTTAGTTTTTTTTATATTGAATCGTTAGTTGATGTTGTTCACTTTTACACATACTCCAAGCTGTGTTCACTTTGTAGGTCATTTTCTATTTTCTTTTCTTGGTCTACACATAATTGATAAAGTTGCATAAAAATGCTTGGACTTGTGGTGGGGCTGTTTTATATCACTTGTTACCACTTTAAAGTGAAGACAATGTATCATACTGGCCATCAGCTGCCCCCTAGAAACTCCTTTTCTCTCTGATCTAGGCAGATCACTCTTGAAACTCTGAGATGGATGAGCTTCTACTGCAGTCACAAGAGAGGGAAAACATCTCTTCAAGTGCTGCAACAGATGAGATCCATCATGTGGGGGAATGGATTTGACCTTGTCAAGTGGACTAAAGTAATTAATTTAAGAACTCCTAGAGGGAGGCAGTGTTCACAGATCACCAGATTGAACGTGTTCATGCTACGATCACAGCTCCCCTGGAATAGCTTCATTTAGACATTTTCTAGTGATGTTGAAGAAATCTGATTTTCTCTTGGTAAATTAAATTGGATCACATTTTTTTTTTAATATGCATGGAAAAATAAAGCACTGATACCATTCAATTATTTATATAAAATAAAAAGGTGTATGGAAAATCAGTTTTTAGTAGAGAACTTAAGCAAAAAAATAAAAATTAAAGTTAGCATCAGCTGCTGCCAAAAAGAGATAGGAAATGATACTGGAGACATTTAGGGCAGTATTAAAAATCAGTCAAATATTTTTTAACCATTAATTTAAATGACATTGTAAATTTGTCTTTGATTACAATTGGACAACTTTGTCTCTACACATATAACTACAGGTAAAATGTATATCAGCAGAACAAAAATGCTGCATTAAAATCAAAAAGGGAATTACTTGACTAAGTGTATTATGTTAACCAACCATCTAAAATTTCACAATTCTGGACTAAAGGATATGTTTTTTGTCCAGTCCTTATTAATTGATGACGGCAGCAATTTTGCAATTTGGATGTGTTTGTAAATATACATATGTTGTGTACATTAATCTTTATGAAACGCGAGAACCACTTTAAAGTGGTTGTAAACCCTTACAGACCACTTTGACCTACAGGTAAGCCTAGATTAAGGCTTACCTGTAGGTCCAAGAAATATCTCCTTAACCTACACTGTTAAGAAGATATTTCCAAGACAGACAGCACAGATGTCTACGGTGCATGCGCCGTAGACAACAGCGCGCAGGTGCACTGAGCGTGCTGCTACTAACGACATCATGCCGTTAGTGGCGGCTCACTGTGTTTTTGGAAGGGTGGCTACTTAAATATTTTGGTAAGAAAGTGTTTACCCTTCTCTTTATTGTTGAACCTGTCTAAAGAATGGCCCCTTGGCCTTTGCCTATGGACGGACCACCCACCAAGACCAATTCTGGCATGCTTACTGAATTATAAAGATTGAGAAATCATACTCCACCTTGCCAGGGATAAACACAACATACAATACAATAGGGCAAAAGTGTCCTTTTACCGGTACTTTTCTGCAGAAGTTCAGCTCAGATGAGCTAAATTTACAGAAATTAGGAAAAGGCTTCAAGTTACCACACACCATGTTATACCTTGCCAAGTTAAAAATCATTAAAAGGGGTCAAGCCCACTATTTTGAATCTGCAGCAAAGGCTACTTCCGGGCTTGACCACAATAAGCTTAGCCTTCATTGCCAGAACAAAGATGGAGAGGAAAAATGGAAGGTGTTTAATGCATAATCCAAATGAGGCATCATTTTTTTTGCTTTCTCCTATAAATAGCAGCATTCAAGCCATTCAAGCATTCCAGGATAAGGCAGTGTTGAAGGAAGGGGAGGAGGCATCAGATAAAAAAAATAATGATTGGGCACAGCCATACATTGTTCCATAATTAATGGAATTATTGGGAGATTTGCTGGTTTGCTTTATGTGTGACACAATTCACTCTAATCATAATTAAGATTTTACTAACACATTATACCCATTTCAGCTTTTAAACATATACATTTATGAAACAAAAAGGCACAAAACCATCTCTAACTCTGGTTTCTGGGGACAGTAAATTAAAAATGTCAATACTAAATCCTTAGTAAATTACAAAATCGTATTATGGAGTATATAAATCTGCTGTTAGCAGTGGCAGAAAAAGTATCCATTTTTCTTTTCTTTTCTTTACTGCATAGCAAAACATGCTAACCACAATAGACTCGAACTGCTGGGAAAGTCGCCATGTACCAAGATGCCATAACTCAGTGCTTTCCAATGCTTTATTAAATAATCCTAAATATGTTGACAGCCCAATGCTGCTTCAGCAGACTGAACAAAACTTTAAGCTGCCAGCAACTTTCTGGACAGCTGTCTTTTAAAATATACAGCGGATGGGCAACTAATGGGCCAGTAGGTTACATTGTAGCAAATGTAACACATACGGGTACAATTTAATGCGTCATATTAATTTTTTATGAATTCAACTCACTAAAATTGTTTCATTTTGAATAGAGGTGTACTGTATAAGTAAGAAGCCTTTCTGCATAGGCAGGGTATGCAAGCAGTGGACGTAAAAAATTTGAGTTGCAGAGTTAAAAAGCTACACAGCTCCCTCTCACTTTGCAATTTTGTTTACTAAATCGCAAGCTATGGGTAGCATTTTTACTTTCCATCATCTTCTGCCGTGTCCTTAAAGAGTATGTTACCCCAACATTTCATATTCCTGATATGTGCCTGCTGTACCATGTACTTGTATGAGAAAGTATCCTGTTCTCTTTGTATTGCTTCCTTTGTGTGAAATCCCTGGTGTTCCTGCCAGTCCCTCTGCTTTCCTATTAAAAACTGACTACATTAAGCAGGAGAACAAACTGTGGTCAGTTCTCTAGCCTGCTCTCCACCAATGATCAGACTTATCCTGACACGCCTCTCCTGCACAACCATTCACTGGGAAATCTGTGTTCTGCTGCTTCTCATCCCCCAGTTCTTAAGTGGCTGAATACAGTGAGAATGTGATCACTTATAAAAAAAGGGGGAAAAAGGGTATTTTTTAATGCTTTTTCTAGCTATACTCAAATGTGTTGCCTTTCATTTCTATTTTAAACTGAATAGGTTGTTTTACAAAGTGATCTTTAAAAAACGTTCTGCTTATCAGTAGTTTTGCTTTTCTTCAAAATGTTTATATAGTTCTATTGTTCATATTCTTTAGATTTGGTTAACAGTTTTAGTTATATCAAAAAATAAAATCAACTCTGTTATATTTATATTTACTGATATTATCTGTATTCCCATTAGCAAAATCCTCCACAGCATCCTGGTTAGGTGTAAACAATGCCTGCTTCTCCAAGAAGCTTAAGCAACATTGTTTATATTTGTTGGTCAAATCATGACACTGTGGTAGATTTTAATAACTCTATAAATGATTCATTTAATCTTTATTTTAGACCTAACAACTTTACTGTTATTAACCCACATATTCTCTGCTTGCTTAGACTCCCACACACATACTCAGAGCATCACACACAGAGCTGATATGTATTGCAAGAAATCCGGCACACATGCCGACTTCCAAAACAATAAATCTTTCTCCCTGCCTTACTCCAATCTTCCCTATTTCAAAACAAGACTGTTCTAAATGTTAATTAATGATGATGACAATTCTGGCTGTGCTGTCTCTTCATATTCATTTCTCATTGCCATGCAGTTCTGCTGCCACAAACTATACATTATAAATATACATTAGTTGCTGGTCTTTTTTGACTATCTTTGGGGCAATATAAAATATAGTTATAATAAGCTGTAAAGCTGGTAATTTTTCCCAGCCTGCATTGGTTTTAATTTTTTTTCATTGCATTTTTTGTTGGGCACTGATAAGTGCCACTGATGGGTACTGGTAGGTAACACTGATAGTCAGCGCTGGTGATGAGGCACTGATTGTGGGCACTGGTAGGTGGCACTGGTGGGCACTGGTAGGTGGCACTGTTGTGCACTGGTAGGTGCCACTTTCAGGTGGCACAGGTGGGTACAGATAATCGGCACAGATGATGCCGCGATCGGGACCGATGTCCCTCTGACAGCTGCAGCTGTTTACATCACATGATCAGCTGTCATTGGCTGACAGCTGATTACGTGGTAAGGGGCCAGGATCGACCGATCTGAGATCAGCCGAGTCTCATAGACTCACTAAACACAGAGCACGCTGCATGCACCCTGCAGGGGCACACAGGCTGCTCGAGCATGCGAGAACATCATATAACGGTGTTCCAGCAAAGTAGGTCTGCGCTGTAACCGTCATTCAGCTATAGAATTGACGGAAGGAAGCCGTTAATCATACACCTGTCTCTAATCTGACAAAACATCTGAATTTGTGCAGGTATAGTGTAAGAAGTGATGACGCCAAAGAGTAGTCACACCAAATATTGATTTGATTTCGATTTTTCATTTGTTCACTCACTTTTCATTTTGTAAACTGATCAAAACAAACAATAAAAAAATAAATTATATATATATATATATATATATATATATATATATATATATATATATATATATATATATATATATATATATTTTTAAAGCATTCTTGCTTTACAGCATTTCTTCACACCTGCCTAAAACTTTTGCACAATACTGTACGTAGAAAGGGATCAATAATCAATAATATGGTTGCAAACTATCTATCTATCTATCTATCTATCTATCTATCTATCTATCTATCTATCTATCTATCTATCTATCGGGAGCGCTCGTTCTGGTAAAACTACCATTCGTAATGGAGTAAGCACATTCATCATGCTGTAACAGACAGAAAAGCGCAAATCGTCTTTTACTAACAGGAAATCAGCTAAAGCAGCCCCAAGGGTGGCGTCATCCGCATGGAACTTCCCCTTTATAGTGCCGTCGTACGTGTTGTACGTCACCACACTTTGCTAGAGCATTTTTTAAAAACGATCGTGTGTGGGCAACATCGTTTTAATGATGAAGTTGGAAATTTTTTTTTTTTTTCTAAATGCCAAAAAAAATTTTTTTTTTCATGCCGAAAAATGATCGCGTGTACGCGGCATAAGGATACTAGGATAGATAGATAGATAGATAGATAGATGGATGGATAGATAGATAGATAGATAGATAGATAGATAGATAGATAGATAGATAGATAGATAGATCCCCAAGATAAGAGTTAGGGACAACAAAAGATAATATGAACAATATAATTGTCTGGTTGATATTATTTAATAAAGAGTATAAAAGTTGATAAGGTGTAAACAACACCGACAATGTATGTCATAAAAAAAAACAATATACAATGTTGAAACATTTGGTGCATATTGGGTGCCAGTATTGTACCCGACGCGTTTCGAGACGGTTGAGGGTCCCTTCATCAGGGATTTTCAAGATGAACTGAATTGCCCATAGCACGTTCTAAAACAGGAAAATCAAGAAAAAATACATAAGAGAAACAGACAAAAAATACGTAAAAAATATAAGCAAAAACACATAAAGAAAGAAACATTGTATAAATCACAGTAACATATGTCTATCATGGACGAGGGCAGGCGGAGGGAGCATCGTTGAGGCCAAGACTGAAAAGCCACCTACCGATTCAACAAGAACAATGCTGCATGTGTCTCCAGGTATTGTGTCAACTAGTGTGAAAGAGAAAGATACTCCAGATGCCATAGGGAGTGTGGATAGAGAATAGCCACTTAGCTATACATAGATCTTATTTATGGGGCAGATGTACAAGAGATCTAGAAAAGAACAAATTGCATACAATATTCACTTTAAGAGGATAACACTCTTAGGTAGACCACAACTATTTAATATGCACTGAAAGCTTCAGCCAATCAGGGCACACAATACTGTCAGGCCTCGTACACACGGCCGAGGAACTCGACGTGCCAAACACGTCGAGTTCCTCGGCCAGTTCAGCCCTGAAGCCGCCGAGGACCTCGGCGGGAGGAGAGCTCCCATAGAACAACGAGGAAATAGAGAACATGTTCTCTATTTCCTCGCCGAGGTCCTCGTCGGCTTCCTCGGCCGAAAGTGTACACACGGCCAGTTTCCTCGGCAGAATTCAGCCAGAAACTCGGTCGGAAGCTGAATTCTGCCGAGGAAACTGGTCGTGTGTACGGGGCCTCAGAGTCATGATTGGACACTGTCATCATGAATTTATCCAATCCTGGCTCATTCCTGCCCCACAGTATAAAAGTATTCTTCCAATGGCAGACATTTTCATTGTAATTTTGGTATGGAGCCAGGATTGGATAAGGATTGGATGAGCCAGGATTGGATAAATTCATGATGACAGTGTCCAATCATGACTCTGACAGTATTGTGTGCCCTGATTGGCTGAAGCTTTCAGTGCATATTAAATAGTTGTGGTCAACCTAAGAGTTTTATAAAACAGTGCTGTTAGTTAGTGTCCTATACTGTGCTTTTTTGCTTCAATTGACAGTGTAGAATATTAGTTTAGTGTCAGTCTAGGGATAGTGTGAGTGTAGTGAGGAGGACCATCATTCAGCTTTGCATAGTGTGAGTCAGTGTGAGTGTAGTGTAGTGTAGTGAGTGAGTGTAGTGTTCAGTGCTGTTAGTTAGTGTCCTATACTGTGCTATTTTGCTTCAATTGTCAGTGTAGAATATTAGTTTAGTGTCAGTCTAGGGATAGTGTGAGTGTAGTGAGGAGGACCATCATTCAGCTTTGCATAGTGTGCAGCACAGATAGTTTCAGTGTAGTGTAGTGAGACCATGTCATTCATACATACATTAGTGTAGACAGGGATGGACTGGCCATAGGGACTACAGGGAGTTTCCCGGTGGGCCGATGGCTCAGTGGGCCGTTTTTTAAAACAGAGCTGCTGCTTGGGGGACTTTTTCGAACGTTTTTCAGTCGCTTTACAGGTGCTATTTTTAGCCCAAAAGTGCCTAAAAAACGCCTCAGTGTAAACACTCACCCCCTCTCTCTTACACTCACTCTCTTTTTCCTACACTCACCCCCCTCTCTCACCCACCCCCTCTCACCCCCTTTCCCTCCACCCTTCCTCTCTCTCTCATTCCCCTCTCTCTCACCCTCTCATGATATACAATAATGGATGTAGGGGCCTTTTGGTGGGCGTGATTTTTCGGGGGGGGGGGGGGTTGGTGGGGGTAGAATTTTATTGAATTAAAGTGGGCCGGTCTGGATGAAGTCCAGGGCCAAATTTTTGTCCCAGTCCAGCCCTGAGTGTAGAGTAGGCACAGCTCAGATAGTTTCAGTGTAGTGAGACCGAGTCAGTAATCTTTACATTAGTGTATAGCTAGAGTAGGGACAGTTCAGATAGCGCCAGTGTAGCGACGGTTGAACACTGTCTATTTGATTGCGTTATTGCCAGTTTAACGCCATTAACTTCTGTGTGCATTAATGCCAGTTTAATGCCATATCGTTTTGTGTGCGTTACTTCCAGTTTAATGCCATATAGTGTTGTGTGCGTTACTTCCAGTTTATTGCCATATAGTTCTGTGTGCGTTACTGCCAGTTTAACGTCCTATAGTTTTTTGGGTGTTACTGCCAGTTTAACGCCATATAGTTCCATGTGTGTTACTACCAGTTTAACGCTATATAGTTTTGTGTGCGTTACTGTCAAGTTTAACACCATATATTTTTGTGCATTACTGCAAGTTTAATGCCATTTACTTCTGAGTGTGTTACTGCAAGTTTAATGTCATGTAGTTCTGTGCGGCACTGTACGTTTGGCGCATTATATTGCAGAATATTATAGTGTATCCGTGGAGCGTGTCTGTGTAGTGTGAGTACTTAAAGTGCACCAAACTCCACTTTACATTGATTAAAGTGCATCTACGTACAGATTTCCACTTCTTCTTTACATTTGCTTATAAGCACAGCCCCCTCCCTCCCAATAATGTCTGGGAGGACAACAAGGAGAGGCAGATGTTCCCATGGCACTGTAAGGGGGCCAGCAACAAATGTGTCCACAGGCAAAGGTGGACGTGGTGGTCAATCCTTAGGCAGGGCATAATTTCCTCTGTTTAGTTAGTTTGCCCATGCTATCCAGCCACAGCATGCAGAGGAGGTGGTGGACTGGCTTACTAAACCTTCCCTATCCTCCTGATCCTCTGCCACACAAGCAGAGACAAGTGTGCAGTCCCCTGCAGTTGCAAGAGTGGATAAACCTGCCTCCTTGTCCACATATTTTCCTGCCATAGCCCCAACATCAGCCATGGAGGAGTCAGCTGAGTTATTTGACCACAGTGTCAGCCACTTGCCCTTGATGATGCCCAGCCATTACTGGATTCAGATGTTGGTAGAACGCGTCTGTCCACAGACTCCGAGGACTGTTTAACTTTTATAAAAATAAATCAGTCCTGGATTACCAGCTATGATGCCCCTGATGCCGATGTCACTGATTAAGTCTTTTTGGAATGTGGAATCTCTGCAGGACTTTGAGGCTGCCTAGCTTTGAGGTTGTTCAATCATTTCATCTAGAAGACTGTTTTTGTATAGGTTTCATGGGCACAATTAACACCCAAAGACCAATTTTTTTGCACCTATTTGACAGGTGCATATCATTGCAATTTTTTACAGCAAGGCCAATTCTTACTTTTATCAAAAGTACCTCTATAGAGTTCCAGTGGGAAGGCGCCACGGATGCCCAGAGACCAATTTTTCTGCACATGTTACTTCTATCCAAAGTCAAAGTGACACCAGAATGTGTCCAAAAAAATCTCTAATCTTGCACTACATTGTGGCCTCATCATACACACTGGCTCCCCAGCTGTTGCTGAGCAAAATAAAGGCAGCTTGCAGGAATAAATGCAATTATTACTGCTGTAGATTCTAGACATTGTACAGATCTGCCACTTTACAGGTAGACTAATGCCTCGTACACACGGGCAAACATGTACGATGAAAACGGTCCGCCGGACCACTTTCAGCGTACACGCCCGCCCGGAGATTTCTGTATGATGGCTGTACACACCATCATACAGAAATCCGTGCGTACACGATACGCGACGACGAGGCTGTGCCGTCGCCACGAAGATGACGCGGCGACGTGCGCGGCCCTGGCAGTTTAATGCTTCCACGCATGCGTCAAAGTCATTCGACGCATGCGAGGGATGGCGGCCGCTCGGACATGTACGGTAAGTCTGTACAGACGACCGAACATGTCCGACGGACAGGATTCCAGCGGGCATGTTTCTAAACAAGTTTAGAAACATTTGCTCGCTCGAAAAAGGCCCGGCGGGCAAATGTACGCTGGAATCCTGTCTGCTCGGCTGTACAGACGACCGAACCGCGGACCAGTTTCAGCAAACATGTTCGGTCGTGTGTACGGGGCCTAAGGCACTATATTGTAAGGAATTTTTCATTTTTTATGCTTTTACTTTAAAAATCAAAAACATCACTTCTCATTTAAAAATTATGTTTTTCACAAACTTTTTTTATTGATACATGTCCCACAGGGCAGGACCCGGACCCCTAAAACCATTGTATGCCCAATTACTTGCATATAAGCCTTCAAAATGCGCACTTTTGATTTTTGACGTTTGGGTCCTATTGACTTTAATGGGGTTCGTAATTCGGGTCCGAACTTTCGCAGTGTTTCAAGTTCTGGTGCAAACCGAACAGGGGTCAGTTTCGGCCCATCCCTATGCCCTACCAAAACCAGTATTTTTTTTAAAATGTTTCTACATTGATACATGGGAGTCCCAAGCTACCCATAACCTTTTTTTAAAAATAGTTTACACATTTTCCTTGAAAAAAAAAGAAAGAGTTGGCTCCCATAGAATTCTAGGGGTTCAGTTCCTATTAATGGGGTTCACAAATTTTATGATGGGTTTTGCAAATGGCCCTTAAATTGAACCCAGGCTGATTCACTCATCACTAATCATAAATGTTGTAATATTTCAACCTTGCAACCATTCATTAATTATATAGTGTGATGAAGGCATTCATTTCCTGTGTTTCCATAACTTTGAAGCAAATTAAAGATCATACAAAATATGACCCAGTTGTTTTCTTTTCAAATGTATATATATGTTTGTATAACCCCCAAGTCTCATCTTCTTTAAAAAAGAATGTCCTTTTGTAGGATTTATTAACCAAGGGTTTAAAAAGTTTCATCTTTCCTGTGCTATGAAATAGCTTGTGACACATAAGGGCAACTTGAAAAAGAAATGAGAATTTGTTTCTTTGTGTGTGGGACAGAAATTGAACTTTAGTTAAAAGACAAACTTCTCTGGTATGGGCTTGTCATCTGGAAAATATATGTAATGACATTTCTACACTTACATCTAAAAGGCTTTGTCTTCATAGAGAAGCAGTTTGCCATAACATGTTGATATTGTGTACAGTATTACCAATCTCCTTTGTAGGCCTTGGATCATTTCTAGATGAAAACCTGAAGATGTGCTATTAGGATCATCTGTGCAGTTCATGTGTCCAAAAGTATTGAACATTTCTCTGTCATTGGGAAATACTGAAGTATGCCAAAAATGAGCATTCATTCTCAGGAAGAACTCAAGATTGAACATAAAAGATAAATTAAAAATACAAAAAACTCATAAGACAATGCATTTCAAGTGCCACCGGTACTGCACTTTCTTTGGGATAAACACAAATTGCACCTTTGCTAGCTTCCCAGTTATCCCTTAGTGCAGACTTTAGGCTTTTGACTTAATGCATTTCAAGTGTTTTGCACCCTCATTAAGAACGAGCTGCCAGTTGAGCCAGAACCTAGGTTCAAAACAAATTTTACTTATTCAGAGGCTTGGCAAATAGACAAACTAAATTGGTCTTCAGCTGAGTAGAAACTCCTGCCGAAGTTAGAAGTGATAAATCTAGCAGCTGTATTACTAACATTGCTAAATGTGAAGACTTCCCCTTAAACTGGTTGAAGCATTTTGTATATGTCCATATTTGGTGAAGACATCACCTGGGAGACCTTGTTCCATTGTTTACTTGTAGAGGTGGAGATTTTTTTTGAATGGTGAGTGATCGTTGTTCTTTGCGATTGACAGGTATCTACATCACAGGAGGACATGATTGGCAAAGAATTTACCATTTGGGACTTTTTTCTATTTTTCATTTTTTATAAAAGGACTTGTCAAACTGTGTCAATGTGTTTATTTACTGTCATGGCCAGATTTCAGGCCCCCAAAGCCATCAGCTCCCCCCACTCCCGCCTCCAGGGCTGCCGATAAGGGGATACAGTTGGACACATGTCCCAAAAGGTCTGCGGGGGTAGGGGGTGGCAGGGAGCCTGTACATAAGATTGAAAACAGATAATTGCATCACCACAGGGTGGCACTGTGGACACATGGGGCCAGATTCAGGTAGGACTTATGCCGACGTGTCTTCTTATACGCCGCGTAAGTCCACGGATGTGCCATATTCTTGAAACCAGATACGCCTGAATTCTGGCTCCATCGGACCGACGTAAGTCTCCTACGCCGTCGTATCTTGGGTGCATATTTACGCTGGCTGCTAGGGGCGCTTCAGTTGATTTACGCGTTGAATATGTAAATGACCTAGATACGTCGATTCACGAACGTACTTGCGCCCGTCGCAGTAAGCTACGCCGTTTACGTAAGGCGTACATCCAGTGTAAGTCAGGAAAAAATTTAGTTTTTCCTGACGAGATTCTTGGCAAGATTCTCTTGCCGGGCCGAGTGTACAGACACTCCGTTCAAAAGAACTGCCGTTCTTTTGAATGTCAAGAACACGGTGACGTCATCGCGTATGACGAGCATGCTCTTGTTACATTCGATGCCGTCACCGCCATCTTGCTGCACCCTACTTATGCCTAGGAAGCTACCACGAATGCGTCAAAGTCATTTCGAGCATGCACAGGTTTTCACGGCGACAGGTAAGTATACACACTTTCGGGTTTCTCGGCAGGAAAACACTGCCGAGAATCACAACGAGAAAATAAAGAGCAGGCTCTCTATTTTTCTCATCAAGATTTTAGGCAGTTTTCTTGATGAGAAATCTGAAAGCCTCAGGCCTCGTACACACGACCAAGTTTCTCGGCAAAAGCCAGCAAGCGATTTGCTGGGATTTTCTTTTTGCCAAGGAAACCGGTCGTGTGTACATTTTTCGACGAGGAAACTGTCGAGGATCCCGTCGAGCCAAAAAGAGAGCATGTCTTCTTTTTCCTCTACGGGAATGGAGAAACTTGCCTTGTCGAGTTCCTCGACAGCCTAACAAGAAACTCGACAAGGAAAACGATGTGTTTCGCCCGTCGAGTTCCTCGGTCATGTGTACGAGGCTTTATACACACGCACGGTTTACTCGGCAAGAAAGCTATGCCTGCTGGTTCTTGCCGAGTAAACTGAGCGTGTGTACGAGGCTTAAGAACTGTATATGTTATTTGACAATATTATTGAATATAAAATATGCAACATATTCAGTTCTTCTCTAAGTTACTTCTATATGTCATTAGATTTAATTTATGCAGATGTCTCATGTCAAGCTCTAATCTTGCACCACACGTTTGTGCTGCAGACTAGGCACTTGATCCCAGGGTTAAAGGTCATTTGGCTCTTGACTAATGTACCTCATTAAAGGAGAGAAGGAAAATGACTTTGGCAATCTCGATGCTGTGAAATATAACAGAGCTGTTTTTTAATCACTTTGAACGGCTTTTACAAACTACAGGAAACACAAAGCTTCCAAGCATTTCAAGAAAAATCAATTTCTTGTACTCTAGGAACCTTCTCTAATTGCTAAACATAATTGGCTCACTGGTGCTTCTGTTTATTCTGACACATTTCAACTGATTTCCATAAAGGACGTTTAATTCATTTTGAACTATTGCTGACTTACTGAATTAGGACATTTAGAACCTATAGAATTCAATATTGTTTGCAATTTGCCAGACAAAACAACTCACAAAATGTAAAAGTAGACCTTTTATCTACATTTCTAAACAAAGCATAAGACTGGCCATTTCCATACTGTAAGTAGACATGCCTTGCACCAGTCCTATAAGAAACTCCAAACTGGACAATAGATTGGTATGTCAAGGGATGTATTTGGTCTAATCATACAATAATCCACCTATGGGCACCTTTAAAACTAAAGATAACTAAACTAAAAAAGATATTAAAGGCACAAAAATTGTAATAAAACAATATATTTTTTTATATTTACAGATTTGACATTATTAGAAAAAAAGCTGTGCACCTTGATGTTAACAGTGATTCAGGAATGGGAACTCAAGCCGTGACAGCGTGTAAACTCTAACAAACTGAATTGATCATTGTTGCACAACTCATATGGGATCCAGGTTGTGTTGCTAACTGCTATACCAATATTCATGGTAAATTAATGACGAAGCTCTGTGGGTTGGGTGAAACATGTCAAAGGTGTGGCCTAGATGAAGTCTAGACTGAGGTTGCTTCCACTCTTTACATATGAGTTTTGAGTGATGTGTGGCTCCAGGGACTTATTTTCCTTCCTCAAATAATTAAAGCACTAGGAGAACAGCTATATACTGTAGCACCACTTAAAAACATATATTGTCATGCCTTCATTAATAAGGCACATAATCTTCTTATTGACTTTTGATTTAATCAGATTAAATCTATGCTGCCATCTAATGGCCATTTTGTATAACTGTGCTATTTCTATTTCAACGCAGTCATTTAGAATAGCTGATTAGATTTGGTACATGCAAGCCTCCATACTTTCAATCCCATCAGGCCTTGCATCAGCCTTTTCAGTCTTTTCCTTTTCCCCTTTCACCCTGGAAGCAAGCACATGGGCTGCTGAGTTCTATGCTAGCCATCCAGATTCATCTTCGGTATGTCTACCATTTGTGTCTTCAGCTAGATAGATAGATAGGGAGGCACTAATTGTATGATTGGTTATTAATAGCATTTTGTTTGTATCTGTTACAGTTTTACTCTATTTTGTATCAATAAAAGTTCAAAAGGATTCTGCGCCTGCCGAATGCATTGGTATGAGAGGAGTTAACAGTGTGCCCAAATACACCTCAGTCACGTGTAGTGAGGGGCATAACATATATGTTTACTGATTTTCTTCCCAAAAGATTTCAAATTCTTTTTAACAAATTTTTCGACACCGCATGCTCAAACAGATGGCACACATTTGTTCCAATTAACCCCTTCAATACAGGGCTTTTATACCCACCCCCATACAGGGCCTATTCTGGCACTTCTGTACAAATCATCATTTTTTTGCTCGAAAATTACTCAGAACCCCCAAAAATGTTATATATTTTTTTTAGCAGACACCCTAGGGAATAAAATGGCGGTCATTGGAACTTTTTATCCTGCATGGTATTTGCGCAATAATTTTTCAAACGCCTTTTTTTGGAAAAAAATGGTTTTAATGAATTAAAAAATAACAAAACAGTAAAGTTAGCCCAATTTTTTTGTAAAATATGAAAGATGATGTTTGGCCGAGTAAATAGATACCTAACATGTCACGTTTTAAAATTGCACACACTGGAATGGCGCCAAACTTTGTTACTTAAAAATCTCCATAGGCGACATTTTGAAAAATGTTACAGGTTACCAGTTTAGCGTTACATAGGAGGTCTAGTGCTAGAATTGTTGCACATGCTCTAACGCACGCGGCGATACCTCACATATGTGGTTTGAATGGCGTTAACATACGTGGGCGGGACTTATGTGTGCGTTCGCTTCTGAGCGCGAGCTACCGGGGGCAGGGGCGTTTTACATTTTTTTTTATTATTATTTTTTTTATTTTACTTTATTTTATTTTTTACACTTTTTTTACATTTTTTTGATCACTTTTATTCCTATTACAAGGAATGTAAACATCCCTTGTAATAGGAATAGTGTGTGACAGGTCCTCTTTAAGGAGAGATGCAGGGTCAATAAGACCCCTCATCTCTCCTCCAGGCTGGAAAGCATGAGATCGTGAAAAAAAAATCACAGATCTCATGCTTACTAGCCGCAATTGCGGCTTTGTTTACTTCCGGGTACCTGGGTGTGACGTCATCACATCGCGTCCGGGCCTCCGACGGTCATAGAGATGACTGGTGACCATCTGGTCACCAGTCATCTCTATGCTTCCTATCCGGCGCTCAGCGATTCTTTCTCCGGGCCCTCGATGGCACGGGAGAGCCCGGAGAAGCACCGGATGGCGGCGGGAGGGGGGATGTCCCCTTCCGCCGCCTATAAGAACGATCAAGCGGTGGAACCATCGCTATGATCATTCTTATGGTGCGCAGGATCGCCGCCGGCAAACAACGATATCTGAATGATGCCTCTAGCTGCAGGCATCATTCAGATATCCCTGCACAAAGTCCAGGATATGACATCCACCCGGGATGGGCGATCCCCTCTGTGGACCTCATATGACTATGTGCGGTACTGAAGTGGTTAATCAATTCATCTTCTTGGCTCAGCAGTTTGACTTTCTATGTCACTTCTGCACCTCCAGTATCTTCATTATAGATCAACATAAAGGGGGATTCATCTCATGCACTTAGCTAAGTGATTTTTCACTTGGTTTAGTGAATGTGGTGGACTGACTTCAATCATTCACTTTTGTGAGCAAAACATTTTTTTTATTTATTTAGCAGATGATTGGGTATACAAAGTCAACACAGTTTAACCTTATTCACTTTGCAAAGTGAACATCTTCTACTCCTTTAGTAAGTCACCCCATGTCTCTGTTATATAAGCAGGGAGCTGACATAGAAATCATTAAAGCTGATTTTCGAAGCAGTACTACTACATCATCAGATTCATATTAAGACAATGGGCGGTATTTATAAAAGGTAAATTCACTTTGCACTACAAGTGCAAACTACAAATGCGTAGTCACTATGGGCCAGATTCACAGAAGAGATACGACGGCGTATCTCCTGATACGCCGTTGTATCTCTGTGTTCCGGCCGTCCTAACTATGCGATTGATTCATAGAATCAATTACGCATAGATAGCCCTAAGATCCGACAGGTGTGATTGAATTACACTGTCGGTTCTTAAGGATGCAATTCTAGGCCGGCCGCTAGGTGGCGAGGCCATTGCGGTCGGCGTAGAATATGCAAATGACTAGTTACGGCGATTCCCGAACGTCCGCGCTGCCCGTCGATCTAAGTTTACGTTGTTTCCGTCGAGATACGCCGCGTAAAATTAGGGCTGAGCCCTAGGTGTTCTAAGCCATGTTAAGTATGGCCGTCGTTCCCGCGTCGAAACTTAAAAAACAACGTTGTTTGTGTAAGTCGTCCGTGAATGGCGCTGGATGCCATTTACGTTAACGCCAAAACTAATGATGTCCTTGCGAGTAATTGCGGGTAATTTTCCCGACGGAGCATGCGCAGTACGTTTGGTGCGGGAACGGGCCTAATTTAAATGGTGCCCGCCCAATTTGAATGGGGCGGGCTTGCACCGAGCGCATTTACGTTACACCGCCGCAAGTTTACAGGTAAGAGTTTTGAGAATCAGGCACTTACGCTGTAAACCTGCGGCAGTGTAACGTAAATGGGATACGTTACACCGCCATGGAGTAACGTAAATCTATGTGAATCTGGCCCTATAAATCTGAGGGGAAGATCTGAAATGAGGGGAAGCTCTGTTGATTTTATTATCCAATCATATGCAAGATAAAATGCTGTTTTTTTATTTTCCTTGCATGTCCCCCTCGGATCTACACCGACTGCACTTCCAAGTGCACTTTTAGTGCAATTTCAAGTGCATTTTGCACTTGTAGTGCACAGTGTATTTGCCTTTAGTAGATAACCCCCAATGTATGTATATACTGTATCTCAAGAATGGATGTCAAAAATAAAAAATCCTTTGCGAGGTAAAATAGTAACATTTCAGTATTCCAACTATGAATTAATATGATTTTCTGGAGGTCTGGATGCCATTAACCCCCCTGGCGGTATTCCTGAGTCTGACTCGGGGGTTACATTTCTGTGCTGCGATCGGTAACCCCGAGTCAGACTCGGGCTCGCCTCGCTGAATCCACAGGCAGTGTTTACTTACCTTGTCCCTGGATCCAGCAATGCCACCGCGCTGTGTGAGCGAGCGGGTCCTCGCTCGATTCACACAGTGCCTCTGTGTGCCGCCGATCTCCGTTCCTTGCGACGTTACGACGCAAGGGGGCGGAGATTGGCGCCAAATTCAAAAAGGTAAACAAACACATTACATACAGTATACTGTAATCTTATAGATTACAGTACTGTATGCAAAAAATACACACCCCCTTGTCCCTAGTGGTCTGCCCAGTGTCCTACATGTTCTTTTATATAATAAAACTGTTCTTTCTGCCTGCAAACTGTAGATTGTCCATAGCAACCAAAAAGTATCCCTTTATGTCAAAAATGGTTTTAGAGCAGCTAGAAAACAGCGATAATAAATTATAATCACTTGCAGAATTGAGCGATAGCGATTTGTGGGGAAATTCATCATAAAAAAAATAAAAGTAATGACAGCGACAATTCTGCAACTGAGCAAATTTCAGTGTTTTTTGAGTTGACTACATTATTGAATAATTTTTATTATAAATAAATTATTATATGTTATAATTATTTATAGTTATTTATTATATTATAATTTATGATTTTGTTTTTAAAAAAATGTCATACCCGGGATGCCTACTAGACTCTTGTTTGGTCAGATTTAAGTGAGTTATTCCTAAAAATTACAGGCCTACAGTATAAAACGCCAAATTTCCTTGCAAATAATGGTACCGCTTTCAGCACCTAAAATCTGAAATAATCATACCGCTAGGGAGGTTAATGTAACTTTCAAAAAAGGACCCTTTCAACAGCAGTACATGGGATTGCAGACTCTATAAGGAACCCGAGACAACAACAGTAACAAAAAAAAATAAAAACTGAAAAGAAAGTAAGGTAATTAAATAAACAACAAGACAAGACTATTGGAAAGTATTGGGCTGCAGCCCATTATTGAGGTTAAAAACATATCAAATAAACCAATAGAACTTTATATAAAATAAAGCCATAAACCAAACAAAAACTACCAAACAGCTTAAGCTAAACGTAACCAGTCCATTAAAGTATTTTATCACAACGTCGACCCACAAAAGTGGGCGACAATGTCTCCAACAAAGGATAGCGACAACTAGGGGAGGGGGCAGGTGGGCTAAGCTTGATTGAAGATCCATCTGCTGACATGAGCCTCAGAAGAAAAGATATGTAAAGATCACAATTGGTTCCCAGGTTATCTGTCTAAAAGTCCAGGTCCAATACAAGCTGAAATATACAGACAGATCTACCCAGTGACAGCTGATAAGAAATCCCTGCCTGGCCCTGGAGACAGCTAACAAGGGGACGAGGGGTGACCTGAAACAGACAAAAGGAAAAGCCAGAAACTGCCCAATACAAAATCCTTAGCAACTGCCTTAATATAACTTAAATTAAACTAAAAAGGGTGCCAGGGGTTTGCAATCCCATGGGGCCACTTTGTGATTTTTGCTGCCCTAACATATTCAGCCTACTCGCACACTCCCACCTCTGGAATTATGAAAGTACTTGCATTTTACATAAATTAGAGCAATACTAAAAAAATGATTACACAGGTGAAGGTTTTATTGTGCTTCCTGTTTATGTTTAAAGTGTCAACTGCCACATTTTTCAGTTCTGTTCTAAAATACAAGAAACTATAATATGCATTATTAACATCATTGAAGTGGTATTTTTCTGTTGCAGTGATGGTATGCATCTGTTTTCACACAATAATAAAAATAAACAATGGGCATTGAAGCTTTAGTAAATGACTTCACCTGGCCAACAAATCCTGAGTCTTTAAAGGCACATATGAGTTAGGCCAGATATTCTAAAGCTCAACCCTCCTTCACGAGAATCACAAGGCTAAGTTCTGCAGTTCTCTAGCACTGCTTGCAGGTACTGTAGTGATACTTGTCAGGATTTAGGGAAAGGACTGATTTCCAATCCAATCCATCCTTCCTAACTGTAGACTACAGTACTTACTATATTATGGCTTTGAAGACTGGTTTTAATTTTCTGTGGCATTTTAGAGTCCAATAATATAATCAGATTCAGACTGTATGTACTTTGCATATTTGTTTTCTGCTAAAATGAAGCTACATTAAATTGTGCCAAAGTGTCCCTCATGTTCAGTGGTAATAAATCTATTAGATATTAGATTGTAATGCACATACAGTGCTCAGCATAAATGAGTACACCCCTTTTATAAAGTAAGATTTTAATTAATATTTTAATGAACATCAGAGCAATTTCCAAAATTTGGACACATCTGAGTTTGATGGAGCAATTGTTTAGCTCATTACATGAAAGTAAGGTTAAGAATATAACTTGTGTAGCGCCTGTGTACTTTCAGTCCAGGTGCTATTTTAAATTTAAAGGGGAATGAGAGAGTTAGTTAGCTCTCATCCAAGTGATTTGTGCAAATTAGGCCTCTGTTTTAGCTGGGCTGTACTGTCTGTTCATTCTGTGTTCCTGAGGTGCCTTTCCATCCCGGGGTGGCGGCAGTGGAGTTCAGGCTGGAGTGCCTCTTGCCAGCAGCCAATCAGGAGGGTTTTTCTCTCGCGGAGCATGCTGGGGGAGGGGACTTCTTGAGCAGATGCCATTAGGCGGGGTTCTTGTTCCGGGTGTGGCGCCCACCTCCAGGGTGACCAAAGATCACAGGCTCCGGCGATATGGCCTACCAGGCCGGGGCGCACGTGCTACACAGTGTTCTTGGTTTCAACTGAAGCTATGGCGGGGCCCCAGTAATCGACTGGGTCCCCAAGTTCTGAGGAGAGATCCCAAGCGAGATAGCTGTTCGGTGAGGAGTCAGACTGAGGAGAGCCAAGAGAGGCAGGCAATCCAACAGGGCCTCGACAATTCATCTGGGATCAGGGTGACCGGACACTGAGAGGTTGGATGTCAGTAACCTGTCAGTCGGTGACCCACAACAAGGAAAACTACCTAAGGGGGATTCAGGCACCAATATTCTTAAGCAAGTCTTACTTCATTATCTACATTCTAAAGAAAGGGCCTGTGGCAGAGGTTCCACTCTAATTTTCATTCCTGCCAAGTCTGTGGCAGAGACTTGTTTCTCCTCAAGGTTCTGAGTGATACCCTGGCTGCCAGGTCGGTGTGAGAGGCCTGTCCAGGTACACTATACCCACTCCGGCTGGAGTGGCGACGAAGTTAAAGTGTCGTTGGAAGCAGGATTGCTTCCGTCGCTGTTAGGCCTGAATCTGCAGTTCTCCTCCTCACCCATCTTTTGCCTATCTACCTCAAGTTCACTGTTTGCCATGTTGGGCAAGAATAAAAGCACAAGAAAGACACCTGTTGTTTGGACATTCCATCATTGCTGCTCTCATCTATCTACCCCTAGACACACATAGAGGTAACACGCCATCCCATAATCTAACCAGCGGCTCCTTCGAAGGTGAGCGCTACACTTAGATTACAAAATCTTCAGTTTTACTCAAATTAGTTGATGCAAAAATGAATACACACCACAACAATAATGACTACATCTAGTGTATGACCTCCATGATCCTTAAGGACAGCACCAAGTCTTCAAGGCATGTAATAAACAAGTTGGCAACATATTGCAACATCTATGTTTTTCCATTCTTCAATAACAACCTCTTTTAGAGCCCGGATGCTGGATGGAGATTGATGCTCAACTTGTCTCTTCAGAATTCCACATAGGTGTTCGATTGGTTTCAGATCAGGAGACAAACTTGGCCACGGAATCACTTTCCCCCTGTTCTTCTTCAGAAATGCAACAGTGGCCTTAGATGTGTGTTTTTGATCATTATCATGTAGGAAAAGTGCACGGCGACCAAGGGCAGGGAGTGATGGTAGCATTTTCTTTTTCAATATAGAACAGTACATCTGTGAATTCATGATACCATTAATGAAATGCAGCTCCCCGACACCAGCAGCACTCATGTAGCCCCACAAAAGGACACTGCCACCGCCATGTTTTACTGTAGGCACCATGCATTTTTCTTTATACTCCTCACCTTTGCGACATCATACAATTTTGAAGCCATCAGTTCCAAAACATTTATCTTGGTCTCATCACTCAAGAGTAGGGATGACCCCGTACACCCCCCTGTTCGGTTCACACCAGAGCCTTCGAACGGACTGACCGTTCGCGCAAACATTTAGAACCCCATTGATGTCTTTGGGACTTGAACGTTCGAATTCAAAAGTGCTAATTTTAAACGCCTAATATGCAAGTTATTGTCGTAAAACGTCTTTGAGAACCCGGGTCTTGCCCCAGGGAACATGTACAGTATCAATGGAAAAAAAGTTTTAAAAATGGTTGTTTTTTCTGGAGCAGTGATTTTAATGATGCTTAAAGTGAAAAAAAAATCCTTTAAATATCGTACCTGCTGGGTGTCTATAGTATGCCTGTGAAGTGGCACGTGTTTAGAACTGTCCCAGCACAAAATGAGATTACTATAAGAAAAAGGTCATTTAAAAATGCTTGCGGCTTTAATGTAATGTCTGGTCCCTGCAATTTGAATGAAAATCATTGAGAAAAATAGCACAGACACAGACAGTACACACACCATGTAGCTTTAGGTGCACACTGCAGAGGACATGGGCAGTACACACCACGTAGCTTTAGGTGCACACTGCAGAGGACACAGGCAGTTCACACCACGTAGCTTTAGGTGCACACTGCAGAGGACAACTGACTAGCCTGTCTGCTCTGTCTATCTACTAAAAATTACACTCTCTCTCTGTCTTCTGTCTTTTAACCACCGCAACACACTACACAAGGCCGACCTGCAGGCGGCCTTTTATAGTGTGGGGTGTGTACTAAACCCCCTGAGCCATAATTGGCCAAAGCCACCCTGGCTTTGGCCAATTATGGCTCTCTGTTTTTTGCAAGCTGTGATTGGGCAAGCATGCGGGTCATAGTGCGTTCTTGGCCAATCATCAGCCAGCAATGCACTGCGATGCCGCAGTGAATTATGGGCCGTGAAATGCCATTCAAATTTGGAGCGAACGGCCCAAAACGTTCGTAATTCGATGAACGATCGAACATACGAGTGAGTTCGACTCGAATATGAAGCTCATCCCTACTCAAGAGTACAGAATCCCAGTAGTCTTCTTCTTTTTCAGCATGGGCCCTGGCAAATTCTAGGTGGGCTTTTTTGTGCATGGGCTTTAGGAAAGGCTTCCTTCGTGGATGACACCAATGCATGCCATTCCTCTGCCGTGTACGCCATATTGTGTCCCAAGAAAGAATCACCCCAGTTTGGCTTTCTACTTCTTTAGCTAACTGCAGTGAACTTGCATGGTGATTTTCTTCAACCCTTCTTATCAGAAGATGTTCCTGTCAAGGTGTTGACTTCCATGGATGGCCTGCACGTCTTTGCAAGATGGTTGTAGTTCCATCTTTGTTACATTTTTGTATCACTTTTGCTACAGTATTCTGACTGATAAGTAAAGCTTTGCTGGTCTTCTTGTAGCCTTTACCTTTCTTGTGTAAAGAAATTATTTTCTTTCTCAGACCTTCTGACATTTCTCTTTCATGTGGTGCCAATGCTGACAGCATGAAATGGGAAGTGGTTTTCTTTGTTAACCACTTGCTGATCGCCGCATGACTATGTACGTCCACACAATTGCAAGGGCAGGCAGATTGGGGTACAGGTACGTCCCTTTAAATATGCCACCCAGCGGGTGCGGCGGCGCGCCCGCCGCGTGCCTCGTGAGTGCAGCCACGATTCCCCGGGAAATAAATGTTCCCGGGAGGCCCGCGATTACGGTCGGCAAGGGCAGAACAGGGGTATGCCTTTGTAAACAAGGCATTCCCCTAGTCTGCCTAGTGACACTGTCACTGATGACCGTTTCCCGTGATCGGGAACGGTCATCAGTGATGTGTCACGTGTAGCCACGCCCCCTAACAGTAAGAATCACTCCATAGGGAACACTTAACCCCTGCAGCGCCACCTAGTGGTTAACCCATTCACTGCCAGTGTCATTTTTACAGTAATCAGTGCATTTTTTATAGCACTGATCGCTGTAAAAATGACAATGGTCCCAAAATGTTGTCAAAAGTGTCCGATGTGTCCGCCATAATGTCGCAGTCACAATAAAAATCACTGATCGCCGCCATAACTAGTAAAAAAAAATAGGAGAAAAATAGAAGCTGTAACTTTTGAGCAAACCAATCAATAAACACTTATTACGATTTTTTTTATCGGCCTAAACTGTGGAAAAAAAAGTTGTTTTATATATTTTTGGGGGATATTTATTATAGCAAAAAGTAAAAAATATTGTTTTTTTTTTTCAAAATTTTCGCTCTTTTTTTTGTTTATAGCTCCAAAATAAAATCGCAGAAGTGATCAAATACCACCAAAAGAAAGCTCTATTTGTGGGGAAAAAATTACGTCAAATTTGTTTGGGAGCCACATTGCACGGTCTCGCAATTGTCAGTTATAGCGACGCAGTGCCGAATCGCAAAAAGTGGCCTGGTCTTTGACCACCAAAATGGTCCGGGGCTGAAGCAGTTAAGTAACACCCATTTATAATCAACTGTCTGCTGGACAGCTTTGCTCCTAAAACTTTCATTGGGGTGTATTCATTTTTGCAACAATGTTTTGAATGAATTTGCTAGGGAAAATACTTTTTTGTTTGTGCAAATTAAAGTGGGTGTAAACCCACTTTAAAAACAAATAACACCTGCAAGACAAAGGCAAAGGCTGAAGACATCGGCACAAGGTTCTATTGTAAATATCTCCTAAACCATGTAGGTTTAGGAGATATTTCTAGCACCTACAGGTAAGCCTTATTCTAGACTTACCTGTAGGTAAAAGTGGTTGTACAGGGTGTACAACCACTTTAACAAATATTGGTTGCAATCAATAGCCTGCCTTTGTGGGAGTATTTTGTAGTATATTGTCCAATAGACAATGTTGATTCTGAAAGGAAAGTAAAGGTTTTCTGACAAATCTGTTGGGGTGTACTCATTTATGCTGAGCACTGTATCTGACTTGTGAAGTTGACAGATATTCAATGGAATCATTTGAATAGTAAATGAGGCGAGTATTTGGTTTATGTATAGTCACTTCTTGTTTAACATAAAATGGGACTGCTAGCCCATCATGACATTTAGATTGGACCAATAATACTGGCCCAATCTTGTATTCAATAATACATAATGAAAGTATTTTTTTTAAATGCCAGCAGTGTTAGTACCTACATTTGACCTTGTATCACCCTTTACAGTCTCTGTAGAGCAGGAGTGTGAGAGGAAGCAGCAGCCCAAAAAATCAGCCCATTTGCTGACAAGAAGCATGCTTATGGGAAGAGAAGACATAGCCATAGACTCATCACTGTGTTGCTTCTCTTTCACTGTCCAGTAACAGTCTGGGACAGGGTCCAGGACAACCTCAGAAGGTGGGTTGATTGATGCTGGCCAAGTGGCCATCAGACTGATGGCATTCCGGAGCAGAAAAAAAAGTGTTGTAAGGGAAATCTCTGAACAGAAGCTGAATATTTAATCAAAAGCTGTTTTTTAACCACTTACCCCCCGGACCATATTGCTGCCCAAAGACCAGAGTACTTTTTGCGATTCGGGACTGCGTCGCTTTAACAGACAATTGCGCGGTCGTGCGACGTGGCTCCCAAACAAAATTGGCGTCCTTTTTTTCCCACAAATAGAGCTTTCTTTTGGTGGTATTTGATCACCTCTGCGTTTTTTATTTTTTGCGCTATAAACAAAAATAGAACGACAATTTTGAAAAAAATGAATATTTTTTACTTTTTGCTGTAATAAATATCCCCCAAAAATATATAAAAAAACATTTTTTTTCCTCAGTTTAGGCCGATACGTATTCTTCTACATATTTTTCGTAAAAAAAAATCGCAATAAGCGTTTATTGATTGGTTTGCGCAAAAGTTATAGCGTTTACAAAATAGGGGGTATTTTTATGGCATTTTTATTAATATTTTTTTTTACTAGTAATGGCGGCGATCAGCGATTTTTTTTCGGTATTGCGACATTATGGCGGACACTTCGGACATTTTTGACACATTTTTGGGACCATTGGCATTTTTTATAGCGATCAGTGCTATAAAAATGCATTAGATTACTATAAAAATGCCACTGGCAGTGAAGGGGTTAACACTAGGGGGCGGGGAAGGGGTTAAGTATGCCTGGGTGTGTTCTTACTGTGGGGGGGGGTGGCCTCACTAGGGGAAACACTGATCTTCTGTTCATACATTGTATGAACAGAAAATCAGCATTTCCCCTGCTGACAGGAACGAGAGCTGTGTGTTTACACACACAGCTCCCGTTCCCCGCTCTGTACCGAGCGATCGCGTGTGCCCGGCGGCGATCGCGCCCGCCGGGCACACGCACGGGAGTCGGCGGCGCGCGTGCGCCCCTAGTGGCGGCTAATAGGCAGGACGTCATATAACGTGATCTCGCCTAGGAGAGCCACCTTGTGGACGTATAACGACGGTGCGGCGACGGCAAGTGGTTAAACTTGGCTTTTAATGGGTTAATTTGGATTTTGTATTGTTGCTATTTTTGGATGGAGTAAACACGTTAAACACAGTGGGCTAGATTCAGAAAGCCTGGCGTATTTTTCTGCTGGCTTAACGTATCTAAGATACGTTACGCCGCCGTAACTTAGGGCGCAAGTTCCGTATTCATAAAGAACTTGTGCCCTAAGTTACGGCGGTGTAGCGTATGAGGTCCGGTGTAAGCCCGCCTAATTCAAATGTGGATGATGTGGGCGTGTTTTATTTAAATTTAGTGTGACCACACGTATTTGACGTTTTTTACGAACGGCGCATGCGCCATTCGTGAAAGAATCCCAGTGCGCATGCTCGAAATTACGCCGCAAATCGTCAATGCTTTAGAAGTGAACGTAACTTACGTACAGCCCTATTAGCGAACGACTTACGCAAACAACGTAAAATTTTCAAAATTTGACGCAGGAACGATGTCCATACTTAACATTGCGTACGCCTCATATAGCAGGGGTAACTTTATGCCGGAAAAAGCCTAACGTAAACAACGGAAAAAAAATGCGCCAGGCGGACGTACGTTTCTGAATCGGCGTATCTACCTAATTAGCATATTCCTCTCGTAAATCGACGGAAGCGCCACCTAGCGGCCAGCGTAAATATGCAACTAAGATACGACGGCGTAAGAGACTTACGCCAGTCGGATCTTGGCCTAATTTCGGCGTATCTTGCTTTCTGAATACAGAAAGAAGATACACCTGCGTGTCAATAGATACGCCTGCGTAAATTCTTTCTGAATCTAGCCCAGTGAATGTATAAAGCTTTTATTAAATGTTACATAAAGACTTTCAAAGGACACCCTTACAGTTTTCTTTTGACTTCCATACTTAGCAAATATACTGTTACTATTTAGGTAAAATGGTTGTAAAATGTGATAATCCCAACTATTTGTCAGTAGCAGACATAGGAAGCTGAATGCTGAATTCATTACAATACATTATACCTGCTGTCAAAATTGTATATAAAAAAACATCAGGAACCGTGTTGTACTTGTATTTTAACAAAATGCCTTCTTTAAAAAACATAATTCAAAGAGATAACAACATGACATTGTGTACAGACGGTCTGTGTAATTGACATCTTATGTGAGTGAAATCTTGAACAACATTTGTTTTAATTAAGCTTAAATCTCTCTATGTCATAGACTAAATGTAACTGGGCTTCTGTATCTATTTAAGAGACTTAAACACAAACACTTCAGTTGCTCAAGTGTGCCCACAGCAAGGAAAGTTATGTATTACATATTGTTTTATATCCATCTGCATAGATTATTACCAACATGCAGGATTGCGGATTCATTGTAGATGCAGAAGCAATGCCATCATGACATGAGGCTGTTACTACGCTGTTACTTCATATTGCAATTCTGAGATCATGGTTTGTAAAAGAAACAAAAAAGAAACCCTTTTTAAGTGTTTCTCTTGCATGGTCTATAAAAAGTATTTTCAACGTAAGGAAAATGGTCCAGCAATATATTAGAGCCTTATATTATTAATATAAGTCTCTAAATTGGTCAATAATCCCCTACACAAAACCCGTAAAGTTCCCATTTGTAATTTTACGGATAAACATAAATATTTTTTTAGATGTTACCAACTTATACATGCCATGAATATTTTTGGTAGTGAGAATCGGCCCTTCAACTGGATCTTAGGGCTAGAGGCATTTCTTGGGCATCCTGAACATGTGATCACTGTGATTGGCTGTCACAATAGTCAATTTTTTGGAAACCCTCCTGCCAGCTCCCAAACGTACATGTGACTGAAAGCTGTTGTTGACGTTCATTCATAGTGCTGGGGACTGGGGAGGGGAAAGTGATTGGCATGCTCCCAACGCAGAACAGAGCTGGTGGCATATATGTAGCAGCAGCATGGCGTTAAAACCCACCACATGTTTGTGTGGAGACAGCCAGAAGAGGTTCATTGCTATTTCCCAAATTTGAATCTCTCTCGCAGAGCTGGAAGCCATAATGATCTAATTTAGGATCCCTAGGAATAATTCAGCTGTGTATACTTTTCAGCTTTGGAAAATGCCTTAAGATAATTCTGCATTAAATTCTCTTTTTAATTTAAATTACCTACCTTTATATATATATATATATGAAATTTTTTTGGGAACGGTCAAGAAGTGGCATTAAGTTATGTTTATAATATTTTGTTCATTCTTATTCATAAAAGTAACAGTATTTTTGCTGTCTCCACCCCAGCTGGGGAACTCAACCTCTGTCTTCTCCCTGGTGACCATGGTCATTGTGCAGAAAGTAATGGAAATTCAAAATTTGGAGTCTACTACCAGAACAGGGGGTAAAGGGACAACCCCCCATCGGGGACACGAGTTACGTTGACAACTGTCTAAGAGAGGACTTTCCCTCCTTTAGGTAATATTTTATTTCACTTCCTGTTATACAATGACAAAAAGGGAAGGGAACTCTCCCTAATGAGACTGGACAGAGACAGCATTAATGCTCTATTACTCCATGAAAAAAAAAAGTTTATGATATACAGTTTTTCTTAGCCCAAAACTACACAATAGAGAAAGTATGCAGCTCACAAACCTCAAGCCTATGCAATCACAAGTCCTAGGCGGCCGCACACCGTTGAGTCATAGCTCATGACTAAGCGTCAGAATACGACGTGAAATGCATTAGCTGTTTTGTCCTGTCCTTTCTACGTTTGAAGTGACTGTATTTTAGATTTTACATTTTAAAAAAAGATGCCTTCAATAGTGTGCGGCCGTTCAGGACTTCTTTCTTCTTCCAAACATACACTATATTGTCAAAAGTATTTGGGACACCTGCCTTTACACGCAAATAACACAGGATTACAGCGCTCAGGAAATACATTGAGGATAATCAGTAAAAGAAATAAAACTAAAGGCAAGGATATGATTACAGCAGTATTTCATGAATAAAATATAAGTCCATATGAGTCCATAAGTATGAATACAAAAGTCCATAATAATAAAATGTATTCACTTGGCAGAAATCAACAGATAACCTTGGGCTGCTCTCCAAGAGTGAAGTCAACTCGAGTATACATGTAAAAGAAAAGACAGGAAAAAGCGCCTCTAAGTCATCTGATTTAATGGTAATAACAGGTGCAAGTTATCCAACACTTACATTTAAGTTAGCAGAATCAAAGGTAGCAGTGATGGTGTTCGATTGGAGCCGGGCTGTGTCTGCAGTCTGTTAAACGAACTCGGTTGTGAAGCTGGGAGAACCGAGTTTGAAGATGTGTAAGAGCGCTGTTAGAACAAGCCGCTTGTCTGCTGGATGGTGACGTCAGAGGGACGGTGGCTGACAAGGGTCAAAAAGATCCACAACGTGTTTCAGAGCGTACGCTGGCCTGTAGAGAGTCCTGCGCGCTCCTTTCTCTTTACACACAAATTAACTTTAAAGGCATACCAGTCTTAGTCCATAGGGTTCAATATTGAGTTGGCCCACTGTTTGCATCTATAACAGCTTCAACTCTTCGGGTTGAGATCAGGACTTTGCAGGCCAGTCAAGTTCCTCCACCCCAAACTGGCTCATCCATGTCTTTATGGACCTTGCTTTGTGCACTGGTCCAATTCATTTGGTGGAAGGGGGATTTTGGTGTGGGGTTGTTTTTCAGAAGTTGGGATTGGCCCCTTAGTTACAGTGAAGGAAATTCTTAACCACTTAAGGACCGACCCTGTTTTTCAGACTCTGTGGGCCAGATTCAGATAGGTCAGCGGATCTTTAGATCCGCGTAACCTATCTGATTTACGTTACGCCGCCGCAAGTTTTTGAGGCAAGTGCTTTATTCAGAAAGCACTTGCCTCTAAAGTTGCTTCGGCGTATTGTAAATCCCCCGGCGGAATTCAAATTCCGCGGCTAGGGGGTGTGTAAAATTTATATCAGGCGTGTCCCCGCCCCGAACGAACTGCACATGCGCCGTCCATAAACTTTCCCAGCGTGCATTGCTCCAAATGACGTTGCAAGAAAGTCATTGGTTTAGACGTGAGCGTAACTGACGTCCACCTCTTTTCTGAATCGACTTACGCAAACGATGTAAAATTTCAAAACTCGGCGCGGTAACAACGGCCATACTTAACATAGGATACCCCTCACATAGCAGGGGTAACTATACGCCGGAAAAAGCTGAACGCAAATGACGTAAAAAAATGCGCCGGGCGCTCATTCGTTTCTGAATCGGCGGAAATCCTCATTTGCATATTCGTCGCATAAAAAAAACGAAACGCCACCTAGCGGCCAGCCTGGAATTGCAGCCTAAGATCCGACGGTGTAAGTCACTTACACCTGTCGGATCTTAGGGATATCTATGCGGAACCTGATTCTATGAATCAGGCGCATAGATACGACCGACGGAACTCAGAGATACGACGGCGTATCAGGAGATACGCCGTCGTATCTCTATCTGAATCTGCCCCTGTGTTTACAAGTTAAAACATTTTTTTTGCTAGAAAATTACTTAGAACCCCCAAACAAGACAACAGTAAAGTTAGCCCAATTTTTTTTATATTGTGAAAGATAATGTTACGCCGAGTAAATACCCAACATGTCATGCTTCAAATTTGCGCCCGCTCGTGGAATGACGTTAAACGTTTACCATTAAAAATCTCCATAGGCGACGTTTAAAAAATTCTACAGGTTGCATGTTTTGAGTTACAGAGAAGGGCTAGAATTATTTCTCTCACTCTCGCGGCGATACCTCACATGTGTGGTTTGAACACCGTTTTCAAATGCGGTCGCTACTCACGTATTCACTCGATTCTGCGCGCAAGCTCCTCAGGGCAGGGCAATTTAAAAAAAAAATGGGGGTTTTCTTTATTTATTTTACTTTATTTTATTTGTTTTAAAACAGTTTTTTTTTAAAAAAAAAGTGGGTCACTTTTATTTCTATTACAAGGAATGTAAACATCCCTTGTAATAGAAAAAAGCATGACAGGTCTTCTTAAATATGAGATCTGGAGTCAAAAAGACCTCAGGCCTCGTACACACGACAGAGTTTCTCGGCAGAATTCACCCAGAAACTCGGTCAAAACCCGGATTCTGCCGAGAAACTCTGTCGTCTGTACAGTTTTGGCTCGATGGAGCCGCCGAGGAACTCGACGAGAAAATAGAGAACATGTTCTCTATTTTCTCGTTGTCCTCCTTCTTCTATGGGAGAAGCCGGCCCGCCGAGCTCCTCGGCGGCTTCATCCCAAAACTCGACGAGGAACTCGACGTGCCAAGCATGTCGAGTTCCTCTGTCGTGTGTACGGGGCCTCAGATCTCATATTTGGACTTAAATGCAAAAAAAAGAAAAAAAAATTTTGTCATTTGAAAAAATTACAACAAAAAATTTTTGCTTTAAGAGGTATGAGCGGAAGTGCCTTTATGATGCTGCTTCCGCCCTACAGTGATATGGAGAGGGGTAGGGGCCATCTTCCCCTCACTCATCTCCAGGCCACTGACTGAGAAGGCAACGATCGCCTCCACCACTATGGATGGCTCCGGTAAGCGGCGGAGGGCACCGGAGAGCGGCGGGAGGGGAGAGCCGCATAGACCACAACAACAACAGTATTCCTCTTCAAAGTGCCGACGTAAAACTGCGGCGGGTGGTGGTTAAGGTGTCAGCATACTAAGAAATCTTGGACAATTTAATGCTCCCAGCTTGGTGGGAACAGTTTGGGGATGGCCCCTTCCTCTTCCAACATGACTGCACATCAGTGCACAAAGCAAGGTCCATAAAGACATGGATGAGCGAGTTTATACTATAGTATATAATATTTTTGCCTTTATTTTGGACTTTGACACATACGCACTTTAAGTTCTAATCTAACATTGGATTAGTATATGTTCTAATTTGCGCCCTTAATCATTATTTTTCATGCTTTATTAGTTATCACAAATTTTTGGTGCTGCACTAGAATATTTTAGAAATATATAATTGGCGCCGTTTCTCATTCTCATTTTTAACAGTGCAAAAAATGCCTGGTCAACTGGTTAAAGTGGAGGTTCACCCGGAAATGACAATTTTCAAGATTAGATTCATGCTCATTTTGTCAAGGGGAATCGGGTAGTTTTTTTTAAATCGAAGCCGTACTTACCGTTTTAGAGATACATCTTCTCCGCCGCTTCCGGGTATGGGCTGCGGGACTGGGCATTCCTTCTTGATTGACAGTCTTCCGACAGGCTTCCGACGGTCGCATGTATCGCGTCACGATTTTACGAAAGTAGCCGAACGTCGGTGCGCAGGCGCCGTATGAAGCCGTTCGGCTTCTTTCGGCTACTCGTGACGCGATAGATGCGACCGTCGGAAGCCTGTCGGAAGACTGTCAATCAAGAAGGAACGCCCAGTCCCGAAGACCATACCCCGAAGCGGCGGAGAAGATGGCTCTCTAAAACGGTAAGTACTGCTTCGTTTTTAAAAAAACTAGCCGATTCCCCTTGACAAAATGAGCATGAATCTAATCTTACATTTTTTTTTTAGGGTGAACTCCCACTTTAATTACTGGTAAATATTGATCATTCATTAATATTAAATAGTATTTATTCCAGTTGAATGTAATAGAGAGTAATGTTTAATTAACGTCACTACTGAACTATGTCACTACTGGAGCACTAACTGTTTTACTAATGCTGTATGGTATGTATATAGTAAATAATTTGGTTTCCTTTACTTGACTTAACTTTTAAAAGTTAAAGGGTATTTTTTACATGTGGAATGGATTGAAATCGGTAGAGAAGGAATTTTCCACTTTGATGAATGAACTTCTAAAGATAGCGGCAAGAAGATTTCACTGCATGGATAGTTTTTCTTCAGTAGCACAGTAATTTGCTAGCAATTTAGACTAGATCATCTAACCTTTGTTTTCCCAAGAGCTCATCTCAGACAATTAGATGCATACTAACAAGTCGATAATGGTGGATCGGAGGAATTAACACATTTCGGATTAGGACAGAAACCATGCTGTCTTCAAACTTTTTAGACCAAATAGAAGGGTGATGTCAAAATATTTGTAAAGCTAATACCTCTACTCAGCATGCACTATATTTCTTAGCAGGCTTCCCAGTAAAACTTTCTACCAGCCCAGACAGCAGTACTGTTTACAATTATCTACAACAACGTTATCAGGTGTCAACTAATTAGCTTCAGACATGGACACAGCAATTAGAGAAGCGTTTAACTCACTACTGGGGGCTTGTTAAGTAAGATTTATGCAGATTCAGAGTCATTACATTAGCTAGAAGATAAAATGGCATATGCCTGTACTACACCTCCTAAGGATATACACAAAAAGGTATTTTAAAGGAATTAGCAACATATAACAGTTCACAAGGAACTTTAGTGCACCGTTGTAACAAAGACTTTCCTTTATATATTTTTTTTTTTGAAAATTGGGCTTAATTTACTAAAACAGTAGAGGCTGTCATCTGAGCAAAGTGAATAGTGATGTTGGAAAGTAATGTTAGTAAATAAGATGAACCTGTGCTGGCAAAAAAAGTTTAAAAGTTTCCCTTAAAGGGTCACTAAAGGATTTTTTTTTTAGCTAAATAGCTTCCTTTACCTTACTGCAGTCCTGGTTTCATGTCCTTATTGTTCGTTTTTGCTTTTATGTTGCTGTAATTCCTCTCTGTTTTGGACACTTCCTGGTTGTCTGTTTCCTGATCACCACAGTACTGGGAGATTTCTCACTGTGGTGACTAATCAAGGAGGTGTGATTACTGTGTGTCAGCACCAATCCAGTTTCGTTTTACAAAGCATCACTGCCCTCTATTGGCTCTTTGTCTCTGTACATCAGAGAACCAGGAAACTAAACTGTAGGTACATTATATGATTGGTTTTTATCTATTTTTAAAGGGAATCAGTTATTATTATGTCTCTATACCCTGTAAACAGTCATTTCAGCTAAAATATTTTTTTTCTTTAGTGACCCTTTAAGGCCAGTTTACACTAGTATTGATCCCCGAAGAGTGATCCATGTTCTGATCGCCCTGCAGAGGGCATTTGGCAGGCGGTAAGGAAGCATTGTATCACCTCCTCACCGCCTGTTTTAACCCCTTGAACCCCACACTAGTATGCCGCAACTGCCTGCATTGTGGGAGGTACAAAGCATTGTGGCCACAGCATATTTATTTCCCCCACTGCTGCCTTTGCAGCATAAGGGGGAGCAGTCGAGGGGTGGTAAATATGCGACTCAGCCTTGTTTTTACTGCTCTCCAAACTCAATGCCTTACACATAATTGGGTATCCAAAATGAATTCAGGTTCACCTTATTTACTAATATTCATTTTGCAAAGCGAACATAATCTTTGCCAAGTGAACAGTCTCTACTACTACACTTTAGTAAATGAATCCAAAGGTATTAATTATGAACTGAATGATGATTATATTATTAATAATAAATAAAATACTATAAATATCTTCAAAACATCACTAGGGGTCTTGCATATCATTACCGTGCAATTTAATGTATCTGCACCTGGGAACATGTCTATGTAAACAATGTGCAATAATGTGATATTTATGAACATTTTCAATAAAAAAACATATTTAAACAGAAAAATAATCACTATAACAGTTTTTAGAAACCATATTACAAATAGAAGCAGTGCCAGTTCACACTACAGCGACTTGGGATCCGACTTGTGTCGCCCCAAGTCGCGCAACATTAGAAATTCAATTTAAGTGAATGAGAGCTGTCTTAATGTACACTACTGAAGTCGCTCCGACTTCAGAAAAGGTTCCTGTACTACTTCAAGGCGACTTCTAGGCAACTTGTAGGCAACTTGTACCCATAGATTTCAATGGAAGTTGCCTCCAAAGTCGGATCACCATCTTAACTGAAGCAACTTTACAGGAAGAGAAAAGAGTTTACTGAGGCAAACCCCTCCCTCCCGCAGAGCTGATTATTCTGTGATTGGCCACAGCCAACGTTGCCTGTCCTGGGGGCAACTTTAAGTCGCGTTTTAAGTTGCTACAAGTCGCGCTGAAATCGCACTGAAGTTGCCTTGCAAAGTCGCACTGTAAGTCGGGTTGCCCCTGTGTGAAAAGGCTCTTATTGTACTGTGCTCCAATACAGATCACTTATGCAAAACAAGCTAAAATATTGTATAACTGCAATTACATATCAAAGTGACATATGCTTTTAAAATAAAGTGATTAGTGCTTTATCAACAAAAATGTAGATGTGTGCATCCTTTTCATGAATCCATTTATTCAAAACACCCAAAAAGTTCATAAATGCTCTCTTTCAATAAAGTGAATAAATGTGCTTAGTGCATAAAGAGGATGAATTTAGAGTTTCCTATTCTGTACACCACCACCAGCTAGCGATCTCCACCACCTTTTCCTCCAAATCACTCACCAGACAGATTTGCTGAATTCTTCGAAAACCAGCACACTTGCATATAGTAGAAACCTCCCATGGATTCTTAGGAAGTAACTTCACAGCACCTTACCACTGCAGTCTATCTCACAGGAAACCCACTTAAAGACATCCAGAAAGGAAGAAGAGAGATACCTTCGTAGTGCAATATTATATGTGTATCATTAAAAACTGAAGTGATACTAAACACTTAGGCCCCTTTCACACGGGTGGACTGATTGGGTCTGCCTGTAAGTTTTTAGGTGGACCTGATTGGAGCAATGGATGTGTCATGTGTCCGTTGCCAAAACCAGATGGCAATCGGGTGTAAAAGAACAGGTGGTCTATGTACATCCGACCGCCCATAGAGGACAGCGGCTGTGTCTGTGTCCACTCTATATGAGCCTACTTAGAGGGGATCAGTGGACAGATTTCCCTCTGAGTCTACCCCATGTGAAAGGGGTGTTACATTCAAAAGTGTCAAACTGACACTAATTGCAGCACATGCATCTGTGAAAATGGGTCGGCTCCAGCCGCTGCTATCAGGACACATCCAGATTGTGGTGATCACATGGACCTGCCCTGACCAGTTAAGTCAAATATGAAATTCTCAAAGGGGGTAGTGTGGAGGCATTTTCACTTGTGCTGCTCTGTTCTCATCATCCTGTAAGTGTTTGCCTATGCTTTGTAGACATGTGCGGTTCATTTTGTTCTGAATTGCAATTCGGAACTACAAATACTGCAGCTGCTGACTTTTAATAAATGGACACTTTTCTGTCCAGGCTGCCTGTGATGTCGGCAGTCGCTCGTCACTTGGCTGCCCCTGTCGCCATCCTCGGTGAAGGAACCAGGAAGCGAAGTGTTGCGGTTTCACTGCCTGGTTCCCTATCTGCACACCCCTGAAAGGTGCCAATTGAGGCACTGGAGGGGGGGGGGAATCCGATGAGCGGAAGTTCCACTTTAGGGTGGAACTCCGCTTTAACCAGGCATGCAGCCTGGCCGGTCAGGAAAGGGGAGTATTCATACTGTCCTGGCATTTTAGACAAATGTAGTCAGTACATCAGGATTGATACATTTTCATACATTTGGGTACAGTGTTGCATGACTGAGTAATTGTCATTCAAAATATGACAGTGTTGAAAACTGAAAAATGGCCAGGACTGGAAGGGGGTGAAAGTGTCTGGACCTGAATTGGTTAAAATAGGATTTTATGAGGCATGTTTAGTGTATATGACTTTCACTAAGCATTTCACTAAGCCTTCACTAAGCAATTACTGGTGCTGAATTAATCATTGTCTTTTAAACCACAAGCACCAGGAGGATTCACCTGCGATCAATGTTTGGTAAAAGTCAGATACACTTGTAGGCAGGTGCAGTTTATCTTCCATCCAGTAGGTGGTGCTGTGACTATATACAGATGGAGTGGATACTTAGAAGAACATAGGGCCTAATCCTCAAAAGAGATACGATGGAGAAACTGCTGTTACTCCGTCGTATCCCTGGTCCTAACTATGGAACTGATCCACAGAATCAGTTTCCCATAGTTAGGACGAAGATCCGACATGTGTAATTGAATTACACTGTCGGATCTTAGGATGCAGTACCGCATCCGCCGCTGGGGGCATTTTGCGTCGAAATGCCGCCTCGGGTATGCAAATTAGGACTTACGGAGATCCACGAAGCTTTTCAGCTTTGTTTTTTCTCCGTAAGTTTTATTTTGCAAACGCAAAATTAGGGCTGCTTTTACAAAGTGTAAACTGTTTACACCTTGTAAAAACAGACCTTTCTTGCTAGCGACGCGATTTATTTTTAATTTTAAATTTATTTTTTTGCGCCGTATCTTTTTTTTTACCCGACGCAACTTTATTGTCCCGTCGCAATCCACAAAGCCCGACGTAACGTAATTTCGCGCTATGCACGTCGGGAAAATAACATCACGAGCATGCGCAGTACGGCCGGCGCGGGAGCGCGCCTCATTTAAATGGGAATCGCCCCCTGGAGAAGAGGAACGCCTTGCGCCGGCCGGATTTAAGTTACACCGCTCAAAATTTCTAGGTAAGTGCTTTGTGGATCGGGCACTTAGGTAGAAATTTTGCGGTGGTGTAACTTAAATAGGAAAAATTACGTTACGCCCGCTGGCTGAGGATTTGGCCCATAGTTCCTGTAAATATCTCAGGGAGAGCAGCTGTCTGACTGGATGCTGCATTCCCCGGTGACCTTCGGTGGCCATCTTAGGTGGGGCAGTGCTAATAAATATCAGAGTCCTGCTGGGTTGGGCATGAATTCTG
The DNA here is from genome assembly GCF_905171775.1 of Rana temporaria. Lineage (NCBI taxonomy): Eukaryota > Metazoa > Chordata > Amphibia > Anura > Ranidae > Rana > Rana temporaria. The sequence continues at coordinate 207,351,564 of NC_053491.1, read as the reverse complement.
TGAGTGGACAGGATAGGGACTGGTACTCACCTTGGAGAGGGATATAGCATTAGAGAAAGATGTGAAAGTTGTTCTAAAAGCAGAAGGTTTTTTATTTTACCTTAATGCATTCTATGCATTAAGGCAGGGGTCTCCAAACTTTTCAAACGAAGGGCCACTTTATTGCCCTTCAGACTTTAGGAGGGCCGGATTGTGGCCAGCAGGGGAAGAAAATGTCACAGACCCAGCATCAGTGAGAACAAATATGGCTTCAGGGTTGGTGATCAATAGGAGGAAGAGTATTCCCCCTATTAGTAGGAGGAATAGTATCCCATCTTTGGTATCGGTGGATGATATAGTGCCCCATTGTTGGTGCCAGTGGGAGGAATAGAGCCTCATATCAGTGGGAGGAATTGTGACCCATTGGCTCCTGCTGCTGTCAATCACAGCCAGTGAGGAGAGAGAGGGGGGGTGGGGCCCAGCACCGCTCTGGAGTGAGCAATGCAGGATTGCCCTCACAGCAAGCTGCTTGGAACGAGGGCACCCAGTGGGGGGGAGAAGCCAGGAGCTCTGGCGGGGGACCTGAGAAGAGGAGGATTGGGGCAAAACTATTGCACAGAGCAGGTAAGTATGACTTGTTTATTATTTTAATGAAAAAAAAATTGTGCCTCTACAATCACTTTAATATCAGTGATGCTAACCATATTTCTGCTAGTACTCCTATAACCATTTGGCCATACTATTTTCCCAAAATAAAAAAAACTTCTACATTCACGGACGTCTTACGCAAACGACGTTGATGTTTAAATTTCGACGCGGGAACGACGGCCATACTTACCATGGCTTAAGACAACTAGGGCTCAGCCCTAGTTTTACGTGGCGTAACTCGACGGAAACTACGTAGATTTAGATCGACGGGCCGTTCAGGGATCGCCGTAAGTCTTCATTTGCATATTCTACGCCGGTCGCAATGGCCTCGCCACCTAGCGGCCGGCCTAGAATTGCATCCTTAAGATCCGACAGTGTAATTCAATTACACCTGTCGGATCTTAGGGCTAGCTATGCGTAACTGATTCTATGAATCAGTCGCATAGTTAGAAACAGAGATACGACGGCGTATCAGTAGATACGCCGTCGTATCTCGTTTGTGAATCTGGCCCTAAGTACCTAAGTGTGTTTGTGTAGCACTTCATACAATTATGTTATATTATTTAAACAATAATTTCAAAAACATTTATTTTGAATGTATTTTTTTTTTTTAATGAAATATTGTAGAAATGCTTTAACCTCCTTACAACCGCACGCCGTGAAATGACGGGGGGCGGAATACCCTATTGTTCTGACAGGACGTCGCATTACTGGGAACACAATGCGCGTGCCCGGCGGCCACGATGGCCGCCGGGCACCCGCGATTGCCCAGTAACTGAGCAGGACCGTGGATCTCTGTGTGTAAACACAGAGATCCACGTCCTGTCAGGGAGAGGAGACCGATGCTGTGTCCCTTGTACATAGGGACACAGATCAGTCACCTCCCCCAGTCACCCCCTCCCCCTACAGTTAGAACACTCACTAGGCTACACAATTAACCCCTTCCCCATCCCCTAGTGGTTAACCCCTTCCCTGCCAGTCACATTTATACAGTAATCAATGCATATTTATAGCACTGTTCACTGTATAAATGTGAATGGTCCCAAAAATGTGTCAAAAGTGTCCGATGTGTCCACTATAATGTCGCAGTCCCGAAAAAAATCGCATATCGCCGCCATTCCTAGTAAAAAAAAAAAAAAATCATAATTATGTCCCCTATTTTGTAGGCAATATAACTTTTGCGCATACCAGTCACTATACGGTTATTTTTATTCATTATTTTTACCAAAAATATGTAGAAGAATACGTATCGGCCTAAACTGAGATACATTTTTTTTTAAAACAAAATGGGATATTTATTATAACAAAAAGTTAAAAATATTGTGTTTTTTTTTTCAAAATTTACACTCTTATTTTTGTTTAAAAACCACAGAGGTGATCAAATACCACCAAAAGAAAGCTCTATTTGTGGGAAAAAAGGACGTCAATTTTGTTTGGGAGCCACGTCGCACGACCGCGCAATTGTCACTTAAAGCGACGCAGTGCCGGAAGCTAAAATTTTATCTGGGCAGGAAGGGGGTGTATATGCACAGTAGGCAAGTGGTTAAACATATTTCTAATTGTACACTTTAATAGAATCTTGCATTTGAAAATATTCAAAAAGAATTACCGGTATTTTATATACTTTGTTGATCGATTGCCTATATTAGTTATAATTTGGGAATTTAGGCATGCATGTGCAAAGATATTGAGCAAGTATCATTTTGCCGGTGAGGGAGAGTGATTACTGCATAACCTTACACGCAGCATGATCTCTATTTTAGCTAAGCATGCCCAATATGTCAGATGTATGGTAATATAGTACTGTACTGTATCCTTGTTGTTATGTATGTCTCTGTATGTGCTCTAATAAATAAAAGATGTATGAAATATGCTTCCAAAAGAATGAAAAGGAAATACCCCATGGCCTTCTTGTATTTGTATCACTTCATACGTTTGTGACTGAAAAGTATAGGTTAAGAGCATATTGTTTTCTTTATCTGACTTCAGCTGGTTAGCTTATGTGTGGATGTGTGACTACACTGAATTCTAATTTAAAAAGCCAAAAATACAATGAATTACTTTTATGACAAGGAAAACACATGGCTGGGAAGGAGACACAGCTTGTTGCATATATATCATTACCGAGTCACCTGTGTTAGAGGGCATGATAAATAATAGTCCTTTTGTAAATGATTACTTTTGTTCTAAAACTGTTTCATTTATAGAATACTGCAATAACAGTCAGTTAAGTGTTGTAATTCACTTTGTTGCCTAGATAGTTATATTTCTATTCATCCTAATCCCAAAGGGCTTGGTAAATAAGTAAGTCAAAGTTCATATATCTCAGCATTAAGCTTCAGTTCTGGAGGTTATTTTCTCTTAGTGTTATGCATTATGCTGTAATTTAACCCCTACTTTTATGATGTTAAACTGAATGTGATTAGAGAGTTCATAGTCATGGATATATAAGTGATATAGAAGATGCTTTGAGGGCACAAACTAGCTCCCTGAAGAAATTATGGAAATGAACCACACTCCACCACACTCGGTCACTATGCTAATTGAAAATCAGAGCATGGTAATAGCTATAGAAAGTTTTCTTTCTTCATAACCATCTATTTAGCTGAAGGTTTTAAAGGAGCTTTCATGCCTGTTAGTTAGAAAACAAAAATGAAAAATGGTATATCTAAACAAAGGAAGGCAATGCTCAAATCATTGGAAAGTGCAGTGGTTAGCACTTCCACCAAGCAGCCCTAGGGTGGTTGGTTTGAATCCCAACCACGATGCTACCTGTCTGGAGTTTGCATGTTCTCCCTGTGCCTGTGTGGTTTACTCACACCCTTCAAAGACATGCTGGTAGGTTAATTGGATCATGTCAAAATTGGTCTAAGTCAGGGTTGCCAACTTTCAGTAAATTTACAAACAGTTTGTAAAATCTGTAATTTTTGCATCCGTCCATAAATGTCCATTATGGACGTGTAGTCTGTACGTTCGTAATGGACATTTATGGACAGATGCAAAAATTACGGATTTTACAAACTGTTTATAAATTTACTGACGGTTGGCAACCCTGGTCCAAGTATGTGTATGAATGAAGAAGAATTAGGGACCTTAGATTGTGAGCTCCTTGAGGGCAGGAACTGATGTGAATGTGCAATATATATGTAAAGCGTTGCGTAAATTGTCAGCGCTATATACAGTATCTCACAAAAGTGAGTACACCCCTCACATTTTTGTAAATATTTTAATACATCTTTTTATGTGACAACACTGTAGAAATTACACTTTGCTACAATGTAAAGTACCATAGTGAGTGTATAGCTTGGATAACAGTGTAAATTTGTTGTCCCCTCAAAATAACTCAACACACAACCATTAATGTCTAAACCGCTGGCAACAAAAGTGAGCAAACCCCTAAGTGAAAATGTCCAAATTGGGCCCAACTAGCCATTTTCCCTCCCCGGTGTCAGGTGATTTGTTAGTGTTACAAGGTCTCAGTGTTTAATTTGGTGTTATCGCTCTCACTCATACTGGTTATTGGAAGTTCAACATGACACCTCATGACAAAGAACTCTCTGAAGATCTGCAAAAAATAATTGTTGCTCTACATAAAATGGACAAGGCTTTAATAAGCTTTCCAAGACCCTTAACCACTTAAGACCCGGGCCTTTAGGCAGGTAAAGGACCTGGCCAGTTTTTTGCGATTCGTCACTGCGTCGCTTTAACTGACAATTGCGTGGTCGTGCGATGTGGCTCCCAAACAAAATTGGCGTCCTTTTTTTCCCACAAATAGAGCTTTCTTTTGGTGGTATTTGATCACCTCTGCAGTTTTTATTTGTTGCGCTATAAACAAAATTAGAGCGACAATTTTGAAAAAAATTCAATATTTTTTACTTTTTGCTATAATAAATATCCCCCAAAAACATATAAAAAATGTTTTCCTCAGTCTAGGCCGATACGTATTCTTCTACCTATTTTTGGTAAAAAAAATCGCAAGAAGCGTTTATCAATTGGTTTGCGCAAAACTTATAGCATTTACAAAATAGGGGATAGTTTTATTGCATTTTTATAAATTTTTTTTTTTTTTACTACTAATGACGGTGATCAGCGATTTTTTCGTGACTGCGACATTATGGCGGACACTTCGGACAATTTTGACACATTTTTGGGACCATTGTCATTTTCACAGCAAAAAATGCATTAAAAATGCATTGTTTACTGTGAACATGACAATTGCAGTTTGGGAGTTAACCACAAGGGAGCGCTGAAGGGGTTAGGTGTGACCTCATTTGTGTTTCTAACTGTAGGGGGGTGTGGCTATAGGTGTGACATCATTGATTGTGGTTCCCTATATTAGGGAACACAAGATCGATGACGGCGCCACAGTGAAGAACGGGGAAACTGTGTTTACACACAGCTCTCCCCGTTCTTCAGCTCTGGGGACCGATCGCGGGACTCCAGCGGTGATCAGGTCTGCGGGTCCCGCGGCCGCGGTCACGGAGCTTCGGACCTGTCGCTCGCCCGCGACCAACGGCTGGGCACTTAAAGAGGACGTACCTGTACGTGCTTGTGCCCAGCCCTGCCATTCTGCCGACGTATATGTGCAGGAGGCGGTCCTTAAGTGGTTAAACTGAACTGCAGCACTTTTGCCAAGACCAAACAGCAGTTTAACAGGATAGATTCCACTCAGAACAGACCTCATTTTGGTAACTGGGCCATTTGGGCCGTCTGGTAGTATTTGGCGGAGTGTGGGAGACTGAGGCCACCTTCCAATTTAGTACATGGCTAATCTCGCTATCCAAGGTCATAAGCTGTCAATACTATATGCACTAAGGCATCCCCATACTATCAGGGATGTTGGCTTTTGAACTGAGTGCGGATAAAAAGCCAGAAGGTCCTTCTCCTGATTAGCTTGGAGGATGCAGAGGTGGTTGCCAAAAAATAATGTAAAGTTTTGATTTGTCTGACCACAAAGTTTTCCACTTTGCAACAGACCATTTTAACCTCCCTGGCGGTATGATTCTGTCAGAAAAAACATGCTAAAAGCGGTACCATTATTTGCAAGGAAATTTGGCGTTTTATATTGTAGGTCTGTAATTTTTAGAAATAACTCACTTAAATCTGACCAAACAAGCTTCTAATAGGCATCCCGGGTATGACATTTTTTTAAAAACAAAATTATAAATTATAATATAATAAATAATTATAAATAATTATAACAAATAATAATATAATTATAATAAAAATTATTCAATAATGTAATCAAATCAAAATCACTGAAATTTGCTCAGTTGCAGAATTGTTGCTGTCATTATTTTTTTTTTTTTATGACGAATTTCCCCACAAATCGCTATCGCACAATTCTGCAAGTGATTATAATTTATTATCGCTGTTTTTTAGCTGATCTAAAACTATTTTTGACATAAAGGGACACTTTTGGTTGCTATGGACAATCTACAGTTTGCAGGGAGAAAGAAACGTTTTTATTATATAAAATGACATGCATGACACAGGACAGACCACTAGGGACAGGGGGGGTGTGTTTTTTTTACATACAGTACTGTAATCTATAAGATTACAGTATACTGTATGTAAGGTGTTTGTTTACTTTTTTGAATTTGGCGCCGTTCTCCGTCCCCGTGCGTCGTAACGTCGCAGGGAACGGAGATCGGCGTCACACGGAGGCACTGTGTGAATCGAGCGAGGTCCCGCTCGCTCACACAGCGCGGTGGCATCGCTGGATCCAGGGACAAGGTAAGTAACTTGTGCCTGTGGATCTAGCGAGGCAAGCCCGTGGCTGACACGGGGTTACCGCTCGCAGCAGGAAAATCTAACCCTGTGTCAGACACGGGAAGACCGCCAGGCAGGTTAAATGAGATTTGGCTCAAATAAGAAGGCGGCCTTTCTGTGTTTTAGCCAGCACTATAGTGATTTTATTAAATGTTGGGTCAGTATGATCCTTTGGGGCTGCCTCCTCCATTGCCTCAAAAATCCTACTTGGATGACCTTGAGATTTCAGTGAGCCCACTTCCCAAAAGAGATCATTGCTAATAACATCCTTATCAACTTGAGACAATTGGAAGCAGACAGATGGGAAGAGATGTGACTTGTTTCCAAATGGGACGCTAAGACCTTGGTATTCTCTGATGGAAGCTCCACTGTGTTTTTAGAGTGTCCAGGAACATCAATTGCTATGCAGGAATGAGTTTGTTTTTTCCCTGTTGAATACTCATCTGGACTTTAACAGTGTTTGAACTAGGATGCCTTGATGAGCAACAAGAAATACATGTAAATATACATTCACCAGATCAGAGAAAACATCTAGTCACCTGGCTTTATGGCTGCATGATTAATTGCAGTGACTCTATGCAAAACTTATGGACTCTGAACTTTTTGGTCTATGCCGTCAGGACCAATACAGCCTTAAGTCTCCTGTTTTTTTTTTAACCCACAAACATGGAGGGTAGAAACCTTTCCTAAACAGGTACTATTTGGATGGCATTCTTTTGCAACAATGTTTGGATATACACTATGCACGAAGAGCTTGAAGTTTTTTGGGTACTAAGGAACAAAGTGTGGAAGAGACTGAGGAAAGGAGAAATCCCAAAACTGTTCAAACTCTCACAACCTGGAACTTACTGGTGAGGTTTGGCTGGAGGAACCCTCAAAAGATTTGTTCTGCTCCTGAGATGTAATAGACATGCTCTTGGTCAAATGCAGAAAGGATGACTGTGAGTCTTTACAATCTCTTCTCTAGAAGCCCCTACCTGGATTATACGTTTTATCATCCCTAAATCTATTGCTTGCTTGTCTCCTGCGCATTTGCTGATATTGGCACTGGGATCCTCTATAATGTGTGATTAATCTTGACTTGCCTCTTTTGACTTTAGATATCACTAATTCAAACTTGTTGGCTAACAGAGAGGACCCATCAAAAGGGATTTTGCACCAGTTTGACTTGAAAGAGTTTATGGCTTAAGAGACCACAAAACTGATGAAACAGTCATTACTCACCAATAGGTCTGCTTCTACCCTCTCCAACCAGACACTCATTGCCCTAGCAATAGCTGTGAGTGCCAAAGTTGGCTGACAGGAACTACTTGCAGAGGTATAAAACCTCTTCAACTCCAAATTTATTTTCATATCAAGGGGACCACCAAAAGAAACAGCATCATCAATAGGCTGTGACTTGCCACTCTGATAACTGCCACATAAACTAAGAATGCAAGGGGCAAAGCAATGGCCCTCATCCTCCTTGAATGGGTACATCTTGGTGAACCAGTTTGACAGAGAAGGTTTTCTTTCCACTTTCTAAAATTCGATCTGTAACTTTCTCTATTAGAGGAAACAGTGACACTCATTTCTTTGAGTAAAGGCCAGATCAAGGAAATCCACCAAAGAATCCTCCATCGGAGATTCTTCCCCTGAGAGAGATGCTGGTAAAGACTCCCTGTATGACTGCTTCTGAGCTAGAGGCAGACTTAAAACAGAGTTGGTTGCCTGACTAGGTGTACTCTTAAATAACTTTTGAATGCGGTCCCTAGTGGTCTGTTTGGTAAAACTACATCCACTATTTCTACCTTTTTGTTCAGGCAATGTGGGCTGACCACAAGTCCAGCAGTGTTTAAAGTTTAAACAATCCTTATGTGAAGAACTTTACTTATTCTGGTTCTTATGGTAGGACCTTGAATTTGTAGTAATTTCATACAGGCTTGAAGAGGATCAGTGAAGGAAGTGAGTTGTGTCTCTGCCTCTTGAGGAGTGGTGTTGGCATTAAGGTCCAGAAAGGTTTACAATCTATTAGGTCCATAAGGTGCACACTTGTTTAGGACAATACATATCTACCTGTTGACCCTTACCTTACTGAGCATGGTTGGTCTCTAGGGGAGCTCATAGTCGCTAGCTCACAGATGAGCGGATGGAGTGCAGGCATAATAATTAATACATTTAAGTGCCAGCTGGGATAGTAGCAGTGGTGACAATCCAAATACTTACCCGCAGGGCACTGAAAGGTAAATATCAGTATTAAGCATTAGAAGTATCACAGACACTGGCCAAAAGGTTTTTTCCTGCAGGGCACTGACAGGGTTAAAGGCAAAATAGACAAGAACTGTGAACAAAACAGCAGAAGCCAAAAGGATTAAAACCTGTGATGCCTGCTGTGAGCAGTAAAGGACATGCCTGCAGAGAACTGTTGATAAAGTATATCAGTGGCAAAGCATCCAATTTGTACACAAAGTGGCACACCATTGCTGTTTAAATAATGCCACCCTGGCAGAAAGGGCGGGTAAGGGCACTCTACAGGCAGCAGTAAATCAGATAATTGTTCAAAAGGCGGCACCATGATGATCGAGGTAACCAGATTACAAGGCATCTGAAAATCGCTAGAAACCATGGGCCAGATTCACAAAAGAGATACAACGGCATATCTCCTGATACGCCGTTGTATCTCTGAGATACGATTGTCGTATCTATGCGCCTGATTCATAGAATCAGGTTACGCATAGATAGCCCTAAGATCCGACAGGTGTAAGTGACTTACACCGTCAAGTCTTAGGCTGCAATTCTAGGCCGGCCGCTAGGTGGCGATTCCATTGCGGTCGGCGTAGAATATGCAAATGACTAGTTATGCCTATTCACAAACTTCCGCTTTGCCCGTCGCTCTAAATTTACGTTGTTTGCGTAGAGATACGTCGCATAAAACTAAGCATGCCCTTTAGGTGGTCTAACCAATGTTAAGTATGGCCGTCGTTCCCGCGTCAAATTTTTAAATTTCACGTCGTTTGCGTAAGTCGTCCGTGAATGGTGCTGGACGCCATTTACGTTAACGTCGAAACCAATGACGTCCTTGCGACGTCATTTAGCGCAATGCACATCGGGAAATTTTAGGGACGGAGCATGCGCAGTACATTCGGCGTGGGAACGCACTTAATTTAAATGGTCCCCGCCCCATTTGAATTAGGCGGGCTTGCGCCGGGCGGATTTACGCTACGTCGCCGCAAGTTTACAGGTAAGTGATTTGTGAATCAAGCACTTACGCTATAAACTTGCGCCGGTGTAACGTAAATGGGATACGTTACGCCGCCGCAGCGTAACGCAATTGTATGTGAATCTGGCCCACTGCCTTTTAGTTGGGGTTTCATTTATAGCCTTACTGGTCCTGTGATTGGGAGGGGGCAGAGTTATACATGTATACAGTGTATACTGTCATGTTTGGGTCAGAGGAAAAGAAGAACAGAAGAATAGATGGAAGGAAGGACAGAAGGATGGATAGAAGAAAAAGGCAACTGGATAGAATGGAAGGAAAGGAATGGGAAACAAATGCGAAAATAGAATTGTTTTAAGAGAGACCGACTCTCTCATGACAGTTTGGCCTAACAGGAAGTGGGTTCAATGACACTAATCATCATTTAACCTGAAGAGAAGCAGTCACCTGGAATGGGAGCAGTGCATCTGCTGTTGACAGTAACAGGGATGTGGTAAAGCTTATTTTTCCAAACCATGGACAAAACATTTAAAACTGTTTGGCAATGTATTCCAAAATGAAGAAATAAATAAATAAATAAATAAATAAGGAAAAGAAGAGAAAGTAACAAAAGGCAAGAAGAAAATAAAAAGAAAACAAGAAGAAAAAAGAACATTTTTAATGAGTGCAAATATTTTTTTTCACACTCTAAATAATACTTGTCACAGAATTCAGCCAAATATTCTTTTTACTAGTGGAAAATCAATATTCTAAGTTGTATGGTTGCGCAAGTGTACATTTTATGCTAATGAGAAGGTAAAATTAGTTTCAGATGACGCACAGAGAACATGCCCTGAGAGCTTTGTGCAAATGCGGGCACTGATGTTGCCCTTTTCAAAAGTTTTATTGGTCTGTGAAATTACTGCATGTACTCATTGATGAAAAATAATATAGTGGGAACGGTCCAAGTGGAACTTCAATTGCTTAAATGAGGACTCTTTCAGATACCTCAGGCATAAATAATGCGTATGGATGTATACCATACACAGATGCTGTTTGTATTATTAAAGAAGTTTGGTCAGACAGAAAAACCATAACATTTCATGCCCTATGGATTTGGAAAAGTTAGCGAAGGAATTTTCTTAACACAATCACCCAAGGGATAAGGTAGAATGACAAAGTATAACGAGAACCTTTTGTATATTGTGCTAATAGGAAAGGTATATATATTTTTAATGTTTTCATATTATAATTTAAATCGTGAACAGAGAGGCATACACTCTTCACATTGGATTATTGGACACATGCAGGTCACATTTAGTGGAACTTTACTCACTCACTCTCAATCAACATTGACTATTTGTTATCCTTATGCTGCTAGAACTAGTAAATAGATAGCAAAGTATATTATAATGACTTGGTTTAAACTTTTTTTAAAAAATTTTTTTAGTTACTTCCTGGTTTCTATGTCAAGGCAACTTATGACATATATACCAGGAGTCTTTAGGAGGGGGGAGGAGTTTTCTCAGCCAAGCACATCTTTCTGCCTGTGTGCCTGCGCTAAATGCTACATGAATCATCTGCCCTTACTCAAGATGGCCAGGGCCAGAAATGCTAGGGAGTGATTTCTCAGCAAAATAAAGCATAATGACATAGATGAATGGGGGAGTTTTCATTGTATACTAAAAATTAAATAGATAGTGTTTTTTGTTTTGTGATGTTCAGGTACAGCAGGGGTCTTCATACTATGGCCCTCCAGTTGTTCAGAAACTACAATTCCCACCATGCCTAGTCATGTCTCTGAATGTCAGAGTTTTACAATGTCTCATGGGATGTGTAGTTCCGCAGCAGCTGGAGGGCCATAGTTTAAGGATCCCTCAGGCCCCGTACAGACGAGCGGACAGTCCGATGAAAACGGTCCGCCGGACCGTTTTCATCGCACATGTCCACTCGGAGATTTCTGTCTGATGGTTGTACACACCATCAAACAGAAATCCGCGCGGACAGGATACACGTTGATGTGGCCGCGCGGTTGCGGCAACGATGACGCGGCGACGTGCGCAACCCTGGAAGGTCAATGCTTCCACGCATGCGTCGAATCATGACCAAAAATGAATAATTATAACAAAAACTACTGATTTATCTGAAGACTGGACTTCATGATTGTCTGAGGTAAATGCTTACTTTGACATGTTGAATATCTCTTTAACTGACTTTGCAGACTGATTACTTTTTTATTTGACTTTTATCCATGCACTCAGAAAGGTTACTAAAATCACAAGGATCTGCTTGACATTTTATCTCTTTCCAAATCTTTGACTCTCTTCTTTGGGTTGAGTTGGAATTTGTCTCAAATGTAATCATTTTATAACTTTGTTAGCTTTCTAGAAGATCAAATGTTAGGTATGTCTTGGAAATTTGACTGTAACAACAGTGCCTGTGAAATTCTCAGTGAGTGTCTCAATTTTTTTTTTTTTAATATACAAAGCAGTACATAGGGTCCTTTGTTGGCAACCTATGTAGACTAAAGACCTGTACACACGATCGGTCCATCCGATGAACACGGTCTGATGGACCGTTTTCATCGGTTAACCGATGAAGCTGACTGATGGTCAGTAGTGCCTACACACCATCGGTTTAAAAAAACGATTGTGTCAGAACGCGGTGACGTAAAACACAACGACGTGCTGAAAAAAACGAAGATCAATGCTTCCAAGCATGCGTCGACTAGATTCTGAGCATGCATGGATTTTTAACCGATGAACGTGCCTACAAACGATCGTTTTTTTGTTCTATTGGTTAGGTATCCATTGGTTAAATTTAAAACAAGATTGCTTTTTTTTAACCTATGGATAAATAACCGATGGGGCCCACACACGATCGATTTGGTCCGATTAAAACGGTCCATCAGACCGTTCTCATCGGTTTGACAGATTGTGTGCAAGCGTAAAGCTTGCCAATTACATCTGATGGCAGCTAGATGTTCAGGAATAAACCAACTACCAAAATCACTCTCTTGTGAAAAGCCAGTGATTCAGAACAATGTGTAATTTCATTGGCCCTGTGCCCCAATTTGTGATCCGTTGTGTCCAAAAGAGGGCAATCACAAGCGTTCAGAGTGATTATATATACGCCCCCCCACCCTCAGCAAGCAGTTGCCTCGCCATTATTCTACATGGCCATTATTCTACATGGCCATTATTCTACATGGACCAGGTGAAAGCCACAAATGCTTCTTTCTAACATTTTGACAACAAATTCTACATTCAGAATGGCAGAACCTGAAATGATCTGCACCTGCCTTTTTTTTATGTGGTAAGTCAATCTGCCCTACCATAAAAACTATTGGCTACAGGGGAAATTAAATATTCTGCCTTGCGTCCTGGCACTGAAATTTGCTGGGCACAGAATGGCGCCCTCTACTGGAGCGCTTATAACACCGTGCTGCCCCGTCCTATCTCCTTTTTTTTTATTTTTGGAAGATATTGGGAGGACGGTCAGGCTGCAATGTCTCCTCTTAGGACATGTACATACACAATCGTATACGTATACAATAATACCTGCATTATAAAACCAAAAGACGTTTTGGTACATTTGCTGGAATAGCTCTCTCCAAACCAGTGACTACATGAAAAAAAAAAGTATACAAAATAGGAAAATATCTTAAATATGTTTTAAACATTGAGAGGAAAAAAACAGACCTGTATAAAAATATATATATATATATATATTTTTTTTCGTCTGTGGTTAAATTCTCCACCCCCCACAAAAAAAGTCCACTGTTCCAGCCTGGTGGGGTTTGAGTCTGTAGCTGTTGAGCAGGTCAGTATAATCTCTTCCCAATACTATTCTGTCCCGTAGAAGTTTGAACAAGACGTAGTAGTTGCAGAAACAATTGCCATTTTCTAGATTAATAGACAAGGGGTTCTTAAACAGATAGTAGGGAGGCTGGGCACTGCCCTGGGAAACAGTATAAAAGCAAAAAATATTTGTTTTAAATTTCTGTTTAGTGGTGAGCAGAAATTTTCCGAGGATCCATCCATGTGACATGTCCATGCTATCCACATATGCAAATATTCTTATGGAATGTAAGTACTGTGAACTTTATCAATTACTGAATGTATTTTAATCTATCGTTGGTTGCCTAGTTAAGTGAACTATATGTAAACTGTTCCTTATGAGAGAAAAACAAAAAATGTTGATACAATATCTTTTTTCTTTTTTTTTTTTTATTAGAGAAAAAATATTTTTTTTTGCCCATACATAAACCCTGAAGAAGGAACTATACACATGTGTTCTGAATAAACTCAGCCATCTGTGTCTCCGAAACATGTTGGGTATTATCCACCTATCAACATTTGGGTGTGAAACAATGTATTTTGGCAGCTCATATTGCATGTCAGTTCTATTGCTTTTGTGTTTCTATTTGTTTTTATTTCAAAAAGTTTTTTAAAAACATACACAATTCACATTAAATTACATTTATGTTAAATTTATACAAAAAGATTCATCTTTAAATACACTCAACATAACTTAAATATACATGACAACATTAAAGACAACATTCTCGATTTGGGTCTATCTTACACCTTTTTATCTTTCTCCCTCTCCTTTATCCTCCCTCTTCTCTTATGCTTTCCCTCCATCTTCCTCCAAAAAAAAAAAAAAAAAAAAAAAAAGAGGGGGGGGGGGGGGGGAGGGAGGAGGAATTAAATACTACGTGTATCTTTATCCTCTTCTCCCTTTCGTGATACCTATCAAAATATCTTTATGTGTTTTATTTTATATTTATCCCCAGTGACTAAATCCATTTATTTTTATTTTTCCTTCCTTTCCCTTCCTCTTAAGGGGGAAAATTTAATTAACATTTCTCCCCTTCAAATCCACTTGTGCAGCAAAAAAAAAAAAAAAAAAAAAACCAAAAAGGGGGGGGGGAGAGGAATTAAATACTTCATGTATCTCTATCCTCTTCTCCCTTTCGTGATACCTATCAAAATTCTTTATGTGTTTAACTTTATATTTATTCCCAGTGACTAGATCCATTTATTTTCATTTCCTCTTCCTTTCCTCTTAAGGGGGGAAATTTAACTAACATTTCTCCCCTTCAAATCCACTCGTGCAACAAAAAAACAAAAAAAAAAAAAAGGGGGGGGGGGGGGAAGGGAGGGAGGGAAAGAAAAAAGAGAAAAAAAAAAAATTAATAAAGGAAAATAAAAAAAAACCTTTAGGGAGTGACCTCCCTCTCTCTCCAGAGGTACTAAACCCACAAGCATACCTACATCCTATCTTCCCTGCTCATAAGATCTTGATAGAGCTGGGATTGCTTAAAGTCCACCCAGCCTCTCCAGATCCCTGCTTCTCTCTGGTTTATTTCCCAGTGCTGATCTTCCTCCATATTTCTAATTTTTTCCACTTCCTTTAACCATTCTTGTATTGACGGGGCCTGTTTTTCCTTCCATTTTTTCGGGATCAATAATTTTGTTATATTTAGTAAAATAGGCACAATTGATGTTTTATATTTTTTCCTGGGTATGGTTGTTACATGGAACAAACACTGCCAGGGCTCCAAAATAATCTCTACTTTACTAATCTCTTTTATTATTTTTAGTATTTGTTTCCAGTATTGTTGGATTTTAGGGCACTGCCACCAGATATGGGCATGGGTTCCCACCTCCCCACACTCCCTCCAACACAAGGGTGAGACCTGGGGGTTTATCTTATGTAGTTTTTCTGGGACGTAGTACCACTTAACCAATAATTTAAAATTCATTTCTTTTATCCGGGTATTTATTGATGTTGAGTGTACATAATCTACCACTTTATTTCTCATATTTTCTGATAATATTTGGTTTAATTCCCTTTCCCAACTTCTTGTTGGGCATATAGCTCCAACTTCCTGTTGTATTATCAGAAGCTTATAGATGGTTGAAATTCCGTAACCCCCTGTGTCCGTTTGATCCACTAATTTTTCCCATACATTTAATTCACCAATCCCCCTGAGTGGTCTAGGAAGGGAACCTAGAAAATGTTGCAATTGTTTATATCTCCAGACCTCCCAAGGGGAGGGCCCATATATTTCACGGAGTTCACTTAGTGAGCAAAAGACATTCCCCTTCATTACATCCCTCAATCTTAAATAAGGTGCTGTAGTCCATTTTAAATATAATTTGTTGTCCTTCCCCGGAGGAAAGTAGTTGTTTCCTGTTAAGTTCTATTGCTTTTAATACATATCCTTTTGTAATTTTTGTATATTATTTTGTTTACTATATCAAATAAATATTTTCAATATTCGTATATATTCTCTTGTCAATTCCATATTATTGTCCTAGTCCACACCATCCCAGGGGCATACATTTTCAAATTTTCGTGAGCAGAAATAGGAACATTTTTCAACATAAAAAAACTCAATTCAAAACCTGCATATGAAGTGGCATAAGGGCATAAGGGGCATGCCCATATGATGTATACAACCTACTGCAGCAAAACTGACATTTATATAAAAAAAATGGCATTTTAATTGCCTGGAAATAACAGCTCCATCTGCTTTACTTCTGTTTGTAAAAAATTGTTGGGAATTCTCTTCTTCTATACTAGACCCTTATAGTATATATATATATATATATATATATATATATATATATATATATATATATATATATATATATATATACATATATACTGTATTTATTGGCGTATAACACTCACTTTCTTACCCTGAAAATAGAGGGTAAACTGTGCATGCGTGTTATACGCAGGGGGCTATGGAAAGTTTTTTTACTGAAACTTCCCTCTTAAAGTTAGGGTGCGTGTTATACGCTTGTGCGTGTTATACACCGATAAATACGGTATATATATATATATATATATATATATATATATATATATATATATATATAGTTGTGCTCATAAGTTTACATACAGTGCCTTGCAAAAGTATTCATCCCCCCCATTGGCCTTTTACCTATTTTGTTACATTACAGCCTTTAGTTCAATGTTTTTTTAATCTGAATTGCTGTATATGTGATGGATCAGAACACAATAGTCTAAGTTTATGAAGTAAAATTTGAAAAATATATACATACAACTATATTTCAGAACTAAAAAACTGATAATTAGCATGTGCTGTTATGAAGCCCATAAAAAGCTCTGGTGCAACCAATTACCTTCAGAAGTCACATAATTAGTGAAATGATGTCCACCTGTGTGCAATCTGTGTCACGTGATCTGTCATTACATATACACACCTTTTTTAAAGGCCCTAGAGGCAGCAACACCACTAACCAAACCCTGCCATGAAGACCAAGGAACTCTCCAAACAAGTAAGGGACAATGTTGTTCAGAAGTCAGGGTTAGGTTATTAAAAAATTATACAATTCTTTGATGATCCCTAGGAGCACCATCAAATCTATCATAACCAAATGGAAAGAACATGGCACAACAGCAAACCTGCCAAGAGACATCCGCACACCAAAACTCACGGACCAGGCAAGGAGGGCATTAATCAGAGATGCAGCACAGAGACCTAAGGTAACCCTGGAGGAGCTACAGAGTTCCACAGCAGAGACTGGAGTATCTGTACATAAGACAACAATAAGCCGTACACTCCATAGAGTTGGGCTTTATGGCAGAGTGGCCAGAAGAAAGCCATTACTTTCAGCAAAAAAGAAAAATAGCACGTTTTGAGTTTGTGAAAAGGCATTAGGGAGACTCACAAAATGTACAGGGGAAAGGTGCTCTGGTCTGATGAGACTAAAAACATTTTGGCCATCAAAAAAAAATGCTATGTTTGACACAAACCCAACACATCACATCACCCAAAGAACACCATCCCCACAGTGAAACATGGTGGTGGCAGCAAGATGCTGTGGGGTTGTTTTTCAACAGTCGGGACTGGGAAACTGGTGAGAGTTGAGCGAATAGATGGTGCTAAATACAGGGATATTCTTGAGCAAAACCTGTACCACTCTGTGTGTGATTTGAGCCTAGGACAGAGGTTCACCTTCCAGCAGGACAATGACCCCAAACACACTGCTAAAGCAACACTTGAGTGGCTAAAGGAGAAACATGTAAATGTGTTGGAATAGCCTAATCAAAGCCCAGACCTCAATCCAATAGAAAACCTGTGGTCAGACTTAAAGATTGCTGTTCACAAGCGCAAACCATCCAACTTGAAGAAGCTGGAGCAGTTTTGCAAGGAGGAATGGGCAAAAATCCCAGTGGTAAGATGTGGCAAGCTAATAGAGACTTATCCAAAGCGCAACAGGTGGCTCTACAAAGTATTGACATTAGGGGGAGTGAATAGTTATGCACATTGACCTTTTCTGTTATTTTTCTCCTATTTGTTGCTTGTTTCACTATAAAAAAAAACTAAAAATCTTCTAAGTTGTGGGCATGTTCTGTAAATTAAATGATGCAAATCCTCAAACAATCCATGTTAATTCCAGGTTGTGGGGCAACAAAACACAAAAAATGCCAAGGTGAGTGAATACTTTTGTAAGGCACTGTACCCTGGCAGACTTTATGAATTCTTAAAAAAAATTCTGAGAATATGAATGATAACACAAAATCTTTTCTTTCAGTCATGGTTAGTGTTTGGCTGAAGCCATTTATTATCAATCAACTGTGTTTACTCTTTTTAAATCATAATCACATAAGAAACTACCTAAATGACCCTGATCAAAAGTTTACATACCCCAGTTCTTAATACAGTGTATTGCCCCCTTTAACCGCTTGCCGACCGGCTCCTGTACATTTATGTCGGCAGAATGGCACGGCTTCGCAAAGTAACGTATATATACGTTACTTTCAATTTCGCGCCGCCCCTGCCTGTTTATAGCACAATAAATAAAAAGAGCAGAGGTAATCAAATACCACCAAAAGAAAGCTATATTTGTAGGAAAAAAAGGACGTCAATTTTGTTTGGGATCCACGTTGCATGACTGCGCAATTGTCAGTTAAAGCGACACAGTGCCAAATTAAAAAAGTGGCCCGGTCATTTGGCTGCCAAATCCTCCGGGGCTGAAGTTGTTAACATCAATGGCAGCTTGAAGTATTTTGTGGTATTTGTGGATGAGGCTCTTTATCTTCTCAGATGGTAAAGCTGCCCATTCCTCTTGGGAAAAAGCCTCCAGTTCCTGTAAATTCTTGGGCTGTCTTGCATGAACTGCCATTTGAAATCTCCCCAGAGTGGCTCAATGATATTGAGGTCAGGAAAGTGAGATGGCCACTCCAGAACCTTCACTTTATTCTGCTGTAGCCAATGACAGGTCCACTCGGCCTTGTGTTTGTGATCATTGTCATGTTGGAATGTCCAAGTACTTCCCATGCGCAGCTTTCTTGCCATCAATTTTGACCAAATATCCTGTGCCTTTGTAGCTTACACATCCCCAAAACATCAGCGATCAACCTCCGTGTTTCACAGTATGAATGGTGTACCTTTCAGCATACGCCTTGTTGACTCCTCTCCAAATGAAGCGTTTGTGGTTGTGGCCAAAAATCTCAATGTTGGTCTCATCACTCCAAATGGCTTTGTGCCAGAAGGTTTGAGGCTTTTCTCTGTGCTGTTTGGCGTATTCTAAGTGGCATACTTTGTGGAATTTGCGTAGTACTGGCTTTCTTTTGTCGACTTGACCATGCAGCCCAACTTTCTTCAAGCGCCTCCTTATTGTGCATCTTGAAACAGCCACAACACATGTTTTCACAGATTCCTGTATTCCACCTGAAGTTATTTGTGGGTTTTTCTTTGTATCCCAAACAATTTTCCTGGCATTTGTGGCTGAAATTTTAGTTGGTCTACTTCATCGTGGTTTGGTTTCAACAGAACCCCTCATTTTCCACTTCTTGATTAGAGTTTGAACACTGCTGATTGGCATTCCTAATTCCTTGGATATCTTTTTATATTCCTTTCCTGTTTTATACAGTTCAACTACCTTTTCCCGCAGATCCTTTGACAATTCTTTTGCTTTCCCCATGACTCAGAATCCAGAAATGTTAGTGCAGCACTGGATGAAAGATGCAAGGGTCTGTCAGGAGTCCATAAACTCATTGACCTTTTATACCACACACTAATTACAAACAAACAGATCACAGATGAGGATGGTTACTTTTAATAGAAATTCAAACCCTAAAAATACATACAAGACACTTATTATCATTCATTCACAAAAAAAATAAACAGTAAATAATAACCCCACAATTTTAGGACAAATATTTAAAATATAAAACACCCCAAAAAAGTCCCACAATCTACATTGATTGCCAATCATAATGTCCAGCCATTCAGATCTGCGTCAATCTTGATGACTGTCTTCTGACACCTGCTGAAAGGAAAAAACAGTCTCTAATGGATATGTCTGATCCTGTTGCTGACTAGCACTCAATGACATTTCCTGCTAAAAATAAACAAAAGTGTGGGGTGATGTAATATGCCCATGTGCCTGGGATTTATGGTCAGTAAATAATTCGGGCTATCACTAGTTCCTAAGGATGTGGTGGGTGCCGGCACCTTAGGCCACGTACACACGGCCGGTCCAAACCGACGAAATCAACATATATCTTGAAACTTAGAGGTGGGCCAGTAAAAAGAGGTATTTAGATAGGGCTTTCTTTTAATACAACAATCAGTTAAGAAGGGTGGGAGGGGACATATTTTTATCCTTGAGTGACAGAACCTCCTCCAATCTTTGATTGCAGTCTGTGTCCCTGCTGGGGAGATTTCTAATTTCCTGTCTATTTCAAGTGTCAGATAGACAAGAAATGAGCAGAAATGTGATAAGTTCTATTTTTTTACCCACTGTATCCAATATTTAAAGTGGAGGTTCCATCAAAAAAAACTATTTTGCTTTAAACTGTAGCTTACGACTAAAAAAAGGAAAAACATTTTTTTTTTTTTTTTACTCATCTGGAAATGCCTGTTGCTATGCGGTTCCACGAAATCTCCCCTTGAAACCACCTAGAATTCTGACATCATCATGCTAATTGTGGTTGGAACTCCGCTTTAAGAAAAACAATTCTTAACAATTCTTAACTTGGACTTTTAATAATCCATACAATGGCATTCTAGTCTCTATTTTTCTAGGTTGGTGGGTGTTTTACATGTATCTACAGTCCTTAACTTGTTTTATTCCATTTTGTTTGAGATGTGGTTAGTTTCACCTTTTCTATGGGATGGATCTATGTGTAACTTCAAAAAGATATTTTTTTCTTTTCTTCTTTTTTTTTTCCTGACTCCAGAAATAGTTAACCATATTGTAGTAGGGCTGTAAGATGTGTGTTTGTTTACCTAAGTGCTTTGCAAACACATGAAACCAGAGTATCTTGGGTTTCTCTGTACCATAGCATAGCTCCCAGGGTTCCGTCAACCTAAGTGGTTTCTGTGTTGCTGCTTTTAATTAAAATGTTGTGGAAATGGATTAACTTGTATCATTCAATGACTAGTGAATATTGTCATTGTATACAAACTAACGCTGCAAAATATTCAAACTTCATAGCTGACATAGATGGACCCACTTTCAAAATATGGTTAAAATTAAAAAATAAAAATGTCCTTAATTTTCGTGTTATAACTGGTCAGCAATAATGCCTAGATGGTCTATTTAATTTTACTTGCAAAAAACATGTTTTTTAAAGACCTTTATCTGAAATCATATTTTATTAATTTTTTGGTCCAATTAAAAGTTAATTGATAGAAATGAATACGTATTTCCTCTACTCAGCAATCATCAACTTTAACAAACTAAATTGTAATGGTAGTATTTGATTAAAAAGTGTTAAAAGGCCTGTAAAACTTTTTGGGGTAGATCCACGTACCTCCGCTGCGCCCGGCGCAGATGTGAGATACACTATGCCGCTGTAACTTACCTGGCTTTGGTTTGAATCCTCAATGAATTTGCGGCGTAAGTTACGGCGGCGTAGTGTATCTCTCGCGGCGGATTTCAAATTGGGCGGGTAGGGGGCATGTTTCATTTAAATGAAGCGCGTCCCCGCCCGAACGAACTGCGCATGCGCCGTCCCTAAAATTTACCGCCGTGTATTGCGCTTAATGATGTCGCAAGGACGTCATTGTTTTCAACGTGAACGTAAATGGCGTCCAGCCCCATTCACGGACGACTTACGCAAACGACGAAACATTTTCAAAATTAGACGCGGGAACGACAGCCATACTTAACATTGAGTATGCCACCAGATAGCAGTTTTAACTATACGCCGGAAAAAGCTGAACGGAAACGATGTAAAAAAATGCGATGGCCGCTCGTACGTTCGTGGATCGTCGGAAATAGCTAATTTGCATACTCAGCGCGGATTACGACGTGAACGCCACCTAGCAGACGCCGAAAAATTGCATCTAAGATCCGACGGCGTACGAAGACGTACGCCTGTCGGATCTAACACAGATGCCGTCGTATCTTGTTTTGGGGATACCAAAACAAAGATACAACGCGCAAAATTTGAAATTACGCGGCGTATCAAGAGATACGCCGCGTAATTTCTTTGAGGATCTGCCCCGTTGGGTGCTAGCATCCTGACACAAGATGGGGGCTTGTGCTGTTTGAAGCTTTTATGCACAGGGTCTTCTGTACAGCAGCAAACTACCTTAGCCCCAGCAGCAACTTACCTATTAGTTCATAATGAATACATTTCTATATATATAGCTTGCTTGCCGAGTCAAAGAAGTATTTATTAATTTTCTTCAAAACCAATATTGAATGTGCATTCTGACATTTCACCATCCTTCTCTAATTAAATCCTTGAATGCTGAGTAATCACATTCAACTGGTAAGAACTAACTTATCTGCTCAGCTAATCTATAGAACTTCAAAACAAGCCGGTGGCCACACATGAGATGACCATAATGGATAACATGGGGACATTCAGTAAAGGCTGTTAAAATAGTTGGAATATAATCAACCACATGACTAGCAGAATCCAATATTATCAACAACCAACATAACACTAAATTATTTCAAACCCAGGATTGTAAACAAAAGTGTCTTTACCCTGGGTACAGCTGGTGAAAATATGTTGCACAAATCCTTCAATCCTTCAACATTTCAGGTCACGCTTTCCTTTGACTAGACCGTTTTTAGTATGCCGCTTTGGTGGTATACTGTATCACAATAAAAATGTAGGTAGTGCTTTTAAATGAGCCTCGCTGCTGACCTTACCATGTTTTTTTATTAATATTTAGCCTTTTTGTCATGCTATCCTACTATAAACTTTTGTATGTTATTTTGGCAATACACAGATCTCTTTTTTGTGGCTTTACCAACTATTTGTCCTAGCTGTTTTAATTGATTGGATATCTGGTGCAACACAGGAAAAACATTACAATTATCTGCATTAGTCTGATCATTCTCAGTGTCAGAATTTGAAAGAACAAAGTATAAAAAGTGATCATTTCAAAATCATCTACTCTATACAATCAGCTTGAAAAAGTGTGGAATTTTGAAACCCTTGCATTTACTTGGAGCAATTTGATCAGATAGCAATAGAAATTGAACTTTAAAATGAACACTGGATAAATTGATTAATACAATAAAGGTGAACCTTCTACACGTATTTACTTTACAGCGTTATTTAGCCTTATTTCAGTCTTGCATAGTCCTACAGGCTCCTCTCCTGTACCGAAATTGCATACTTTGATTTCACTGCATGCTGTGAGCTTCTAAAAATGTGCAATAGTAGCTGCAATAAGTCAGATAGAGCCTGCCCAATTTTCTCCCAAGCCTTACTTTTCCTGGCCATTTTGGTAATTGGATTGAATTTATTCAACCATGAGGCTCAGCAGCACCTTGCTTAGGGTAGTCTACTGTTTTCAGAAATCTATGTACCAGCCATGTACCTCCCAACTGCCATGATCCACCTTGCATAGGAAACACAGTGATTACTTCAAAGGGTCTAAAAAAAGGTGTGTAATGAAAATAGAAAGGTTTTATTTAAACATACCTGATGATGGGAGAGGGAGGAACCAGGGAAGGCAAAAAGTTAGTGGATTAAACTTGAGCTTTAATACAATACTTTTCTTAAATTAGGAGCTCACCCTAGAGCCTCATACACACGATAGGTTAACCAGAGGACAACGGTCTGAAGGACCGTTTTCATCAGTCAAAACCGATCGTGTGTAGGCCCCATAGGTTATTTAACCATAGGTTAAAAAAAAGACAACATGCTTTAAAATTAACCTATGGATTGGTAACCGATAGGTCAAAACCGATCTATGTAGGCACGACCATCGGTTAAAAACCCACGCATGCTCAGAATCAAGTTGACGCATGCTTGGAAGCATTGAACTGTGTTTTTTTCAGCATGTCGTTGTGTTTTACGTCACCGCGTTCTGACACGATCAGTTATTCACCCTATGGTGTGTAGGCGTGACGTACCATCAGTCAGCTTCATCGGTTAACCTTCAGACCGTTGTCCACTGGTCAACCTATCGTGTGTACGAGGCTTTACACTAAAATCTGTAAATCTACAGGCATCCATGATCTAAGACTAACCAATCTAGCCCTGTAAAGAAGAAATCGCTATACATACATTTTCTGAAGCCAGTCCAGTCCCATGCAGAGCTGTCAGAGGCAGCTTTGCTGTGGAAGTGGGTGCAGAGGAGGCAGCCAACAACGGAAACCCCATAGTCTATGGGTGACGTCACTGGAGACCGGATCAGAGCGGCTTAAAAAAAAAGCATGTATAGCAATTTCTTCTTTACATTGCTAGATAGGTTAGATTTAGATTGTGGATGCCTGTAGATTTGGAGATTTTAGTATTAGGGTGAACTTCTACTTTAAACTCCTAGATTGATATACAATATGTGTATGGCCAGCATTAAGCAACTGCTTTCTTGTCCACCCATTGTTATATCTATGAGCATCTCAGATAACTATCCTATTCAGTTCCATAAATGAATTATTGCCATTAGTTGGCACATAGACAATTGCTTGATGTTTATATAGTAATGTATATGACCAGCATAAACGTGAAGGTTGTTTGAAGCAGTGAAGCTCTTGAAGTGTCCAGGCTTTTATATTGGTTTCCATTCTCCTTTCTATATATAAACATCTCTCCATATTGTGTACATCACAGGTGTCATATAATGAATAGCAATAATACCAAGGAAAGGGTAAGCTTTTCTGCACTCAACTTGTTGAAACACGTGCTCATATAGGTAAAATGTGATCACAAATGATGTGCTAGTTTTAAATATTTATTGATATTTTTACACTTCTTCAAAGATATTAGAAAACCTACTGACTAAGTTAATTCTTTGTGCTTAGCTTTGAAGTACGGCTTGAAACTTAAGGACAGATGTATTGTCTGGGCATCTTTCCAAATTCATTTTGAGAAGCATGAGGACTGTGTATTATAGGTCTGTGGCACCTGGGACTCACAGAAATAATGTGCATGTCAGCATCTCGGTATATTGGAATTAAAACATCCTGCTGTATATCATAGTGTACAGCTTATTGTAAAGCCAATAAATAATTTTTAAAACATATCATTCTAGAATATTATTTTTTAGATGAGTCTAATAATAATGTCTAGCATGAAAAATATTGCACACATATTTACCAGCATTTTTTTTATATATTTGTTATATGTGCATCAACAGTTAGAACCTTATTCTGTGATATCTGTACTGTTGGGATACGTACAGTTTAGAGGAATCAGTCTCAACACAGGAGAGGGCTTGCTACAAATGTGGGAAAAAAGTTAAGGCTGGAGTTCAGCATCAGGCATTATGCACACTGGGCATTTAGCCCCTGTGCCTCAGATTCTGAAGTTTTTGTGCAGGCACAAAGAACAGGTGCACCATCTAGCCCTACTTCCATCAGCCTGTAAAAGTCTAGGAGAGGCAGACATTGTCCTGAGTAATAATATTGTCTAGGGCTGTATGTGACCATTGATGAATACCCGATACACAAGAATTCAGAGAGGGTTGAGACAAACCATTTACCATTAACAGTGCAGCGCTACTATAAACTAAAAAATAATAACTCGTAATAAAACATGTGTTGTTCTCAGACTTCACAAACTAATTGAACACTCTCAATGATTGTGTTAAATTCCATAAAACACATTATGCTCTATCTTTTAATGCCAAAAAGGCCTTTGGTAGGGATGGTTGGCCTTTCCTATGCCAATCTCTCAAACAAATTGGTCTGGGCCCCAACTTCATTACCAAAGTTTATTCTCGGTCTCGGTTCTGGTCAATGGTACATGCTCCCAACCTTTTAAAATCTAGAATAGCATCAGACAAGGTTGCCCCTTGTCTCCTCTTCTTTTCATCCCTGTCATGTAAAAACCTAGCCGAAGCCTTCAGGCACAATGATTCCATTTTAGGTAATCAACATCTTCGTGACATTATAGGCTCTCACTTTATGCTAATAATTTGTTTCTGTACAATTTGTTTCTAATCATCAGATTAGTTATCTTAACTTTTACAGGAGTTTAAACGATTTGGTGACCTCAGTAACTTCAAACTCAATATTTCAAAGAATGAACCAACACCACCTTTCCATGGCCTCCACCTTTCCATGGCCTAATAGAATCCCGCTGATATCTGAAAGAACCGAGCCAGAAGGTATCGGTTTCGGGTATCGGAGCATTTGCACGAGTTCCGACATTCGTGCAAATGCTTAGTATTATTATTATTATTATTATTAAAAATTGCTTATAAACGCAGTCTTACCCATGGGCCTCGATGCATATGACTATAATGAGCAGGGAGATTCTGATCTTCTTAATCTAGCTCCCTTACTGGTAGCACCAGTATCAGTATCAGTGCCACCCTAGTTACAACCACTCTTTTATGTCCTTCCCGGGCCTTTCCCCCTTTATTATGTCCACCCTTCGTGTATGGTACAAGTATAGGATTTCTAATTTGTTGTCTACTGACCCCATACCCCTTTCTCCCATATTCGATAACCCATGCTTTCAGGGGGGTTGCAGTTCCCACTCTATAGTTAGCTTTCACTGATTAACCAGGCCTCAAGCAAGACACATCACCACTTCTTTTCTATTGGCTCCTTAACTTCATCTTTCATCACCCCACATAGGGAAAACTGGTTATTAGCACACACGTTCTCCATATTTTGCAGGAAACTTCAATCCACTAGCTCTAACTAATAATCATCCTCTCCACTTTCTAGCAGCCTTGAATAGGGATTTAGGTTGGGAGGTTGACTCTGCAGAATGTGTTAAAGCTTTACATTCACACATAAATCTACAATCACCTGCTATGCTCAGATAAAAAATGAGATGGTTAATAAGACCCGATCTCTTTGCACCATATATTTCCACAGGTCTCAGATGCGTGCTGGAGATGTAGACATTGAAAAGGTAATTATATGCACATCTGGTGGAAATGTAGCAAGATCCAACCTTTTTGGAAAATGGCTAGAATGACAAAAAAACAATATAAGTCCCTACCCTCCTGAACCCTAACAGGTCAAGTGCACTCAGCATGGGGAGGAAGCCCTCTGGCAAAGCTTCTTTGCCACCATACTGGCCGAGTGGTTATGAGGGTCTGTGGTGGGTGGGGCTTATTGAAATCTGAAAGTTCCTTTTAAAAATAAAGGACTCTCAGATACTATTATCCCCTTCATCCATGTGAATACGTAAAGGGTTCTCCTACTCATTCACCAAAAAATTTAGACAGAACCAAAATTGTAAACAGAAACAAAATCACACTTTGACAAGTCCTTTATTAAAAAAAGAAAATAAACAACAACAATGTTCCACAATGTAAATTGTCAACCACATTGTCCAGAGATGTAGATCCTCATAATATATGATGAATAACACTTGCAAAAGAAAAAATCATTACTGATGTGATCCACAACCCTCAATGAATTACAGATTCCTGGCTGACAGCTGGTTTATTAACAAAGGATGGGTTTAGTGGCTGATGACACTAATCAAATATGGCCAAGCCCATTGTCCAAATATGGCTATGTCAGCCACCATCCCCTTTCTTTTTATCAGTCAGGAATCCTCCCTGGCAAGATATCTTTCCTGTGTTATAAGCATTCGGCCTAGAATGATTCAAGAGGGGGCCACCCTCACTGCCATCACTTTTTTGGCTGGCCAGGTTGCATGCTCACCAGTGCCTGGTATAGATTTTTTATGCCAGACCCTTAACTGAGCGTGAAGCATAGCTGACCAAGAACGAGAGTGGCAGAGAACCACTGTCTAAGATAAGAGTCTGGTATCGATTTTGGAGGGAATCCCAAGTGTTGCTAAATTAAAAAAAGCCTGTGTTCCCCCCCCCCCCCCCCAAATTCAATACTGAACCCATATCTCTGGTGAGGATCTGGTATGGATTTTAAGGGGAGACCCTGTGCAAAAAAATGCTTGGTGGCCCCCTCAAAATCAATACCATAACAGGAAGATGGGTGCCCTATCCATCCCCCTAACCCCCACCGAGCCTTGCAAGCCACAAGTCCTTAAAGTGGAGCTCCACCCAAAAGGGAAGTTCCACTTTAAGGCTTCCTCCCCCTCTCCTGTTAAATTGAGCTTTTAGGGAGAAGGGGGGGGCGGGTACCTGATTTTGACAAGTACCCACTCCCACTTCCTCTCTGACCACCTAAAGTCTTCTGAGACACATGACAGGTCCCAGACCATGCACAGTGCCGCTCGTGCTTGAACACTGGGCACCCAAGTGGGAAGCCGCAAGCTGTCACAGCCGGGTGACCATAGAAAATTTTCTGATGCCAGGGACAGATGACACAGGGAGAAAACAGCTGGAGTAAGTACAGCATTGGATCCTGGGACAGGTAAGTGGCTGATTATTAAGTTACAGTTTTTGTAGCTGCTGACTTTTAATTTTCACTTAAACGACTGGAGCCCCTCTTTAACAAATCTAAGCAGTTTATATGTTATGGGAACAACTGCCTCTTCCCCTTATCCCTGGCCCCATAGATGTAAAGGTCTACAAGGGGGAGAACTTGTCTACTCTGGAGGCCTCATTAAGACAAGGGGCTCCAGATATCTGCCTTTCACCTACATAAATGATTCATAAAAAATTATAATTTAGATACACAAACACACACACACACACACACACACACTTGACAAGTCCTTTATTTAAAAATCAAAAAACAAACAAAAATTAGTAAATCCATCATCATGCAATTCATCCAGTGACGTAGAACCATCATTACTCAGAATCAACGACACCAGCTGAGTATGACCTGACAAATCAAAACTACAGTCCCCAAATACATCCACTTCTGTGTCACTCCATAACTTAAAGATTTAAGGGATGGTAGCTTCATTGTAAACAAGGGGCTGGGATGCTGAATGTTGAATGACAACATATGGCCCTTTTTTTACATTCACTTACTGTCTGGGAATCTTAGGTTAATGCAGTTGGGGATGGGGTCATTGGTTGATAGGGTGCGGGTACTTGCTGGCTTTTTAGCTACCAGGAGCCCTGGTGGGCAAATACCTGCCAAAATGCCTGCCTTTACACGCACATGAACATTTAATAGCACCCCAGTCTTAGTCCATAGGGTTCAATATTGAGTTGGTCCACCCTTTGCAGCTATAACAGCTTCACCTCTTCTGGGAAGGCTATCCACAAGGTTTAGGAATATGTCTATGGGGATGTTTGACCATTCTTCCAGAAGCGCATTTGTGAGGTCAGGCACTGATGTTTGACCAGAAGGCCTGGCTTGCAGTCTCTGCTTTAATTTATCCCAAAGGTTCTCAGGCTCATCAAGTTCCTCCACCCCAAACTCGCTCATCCATGCCTTTATGGACCTTGTTTTGTGCACTGGTGTGCAGTCAT
The DNA here is from genome assembly GCF_905171775.1 of Rana temporaria. Classification (NCBI taxonomy): domain Eukaryota; kingdom Metazoa; phylum Chordata; class Amphibia; order Anura; family Ranidae; genus Rana; species Rana temporaria. The sequence continues at coordinate 207,322,204 of NC_053491.1, read as the reverse complement.
GTTGGAACAGGAATTATCCAAAATGTCTTGGTATGCTTACGCCTTAAGCGTTTCCTTCATTCGAACTAAAGGGCCAAGTTCAACCCCTGAAAAACAAACCTACACCATAACCCCCCCTCCATCAAATGATTTTGACCAGTACAGAAAGCAAGGTCCATAAAGACATTTTGGGGTGGAGGAATTTGACTGGCCTGCACAGAGTCCTGAACTCAACCCAATAGACCACCTTTGGAATGAATTAGAGCAGAGACTGCGATCCAGGCCTTCCCGTCCAACAACAGTGCCTGACCTCACAAATGCACTTCTGGAAGAATGGTCAAACATTCCCATGGCTTTGATTAGCAATGTGAATGGGATCTTATTCATTAATGAAGATATTAGAACAAGAAACACCAATACTAACTGCAAGTGATATATTTATAATATATAACTTTTTTTGTCAAATATATTTTGTAATCAGATAATACACAAAGGACTAGATTCAGGTAGGGGCGTGCATAGTTACGGCGGCGCAGCATATCGTATTTACGCTACGCCGCCGTAAGTTAGAGAGGCAAGTGCTGTATTCACAAAGCACTTGCCTTCTAAGTTACGGCGGCGTAGCGTAAATGGGGCCGGCATAAGCGCGCGTAATTCAAATGTGGGTGAGGGGGCGTGTTTTATGTTAATGTATGATGAATTGACGTGATTGACGTTTTTTCCGAATGGCACATGCGCCGTCCGTGTACATATCCCAGTGTGCATTGCTCCCAAGTACGCCGCAACAACGTATTGGTTTTGACGTGAACGTAAATTACGTCCATCCCTATTCGCGAACGACTTACGCAAACGACGTAAAAAATTCAAAATTCGAAGCGGGAACGACGTCCATACTTAACATTGGCTGCGCCTCCTAATAGCAGGAGTAACCTTAGGCCCCATACACACGACCGAGTTTCTCGGCAGAATTCAGCCAGAAACTCGGTCGGAGCTGGATTCTGCCGAGAAACTCGGTCGTGTGTACACTTTTCAGCGAGGATACTGACGAGAAACTCGTCGGGCCGAAAAGAGAACATGTTCTCTATTTCCTCGTTGTTCAATGAGGAAAGTCGGCCCGCCGAGATCTCGGCGGCTTCCACACTGAACTTGACGAGGAACTCGATGTGTTTGGCACGTCGAGTTCCTCGGACGTGTGTACGGGGCCTGATGCTGAAAAATCCTAACATAAACGACGTAACTAAATTGCGCCGGGCGTACATACGTTTGTGAATCGGCGTATCTAGGTCATTTGCATATTCTATGCTGAAAACAACGGAAGCGACCCTAGCGGCCAGTGTAAAATTGCACACAATTATACGCCGCCGTATTCAAGTTACGTCGGCGGAGGAAGCATGTTTTTTGAACGTATCTGCCTTTGAGAATTGGCGTAAAGATACGATGGCGCAGATTTGAAATTACGGCGGCGTATCTGGAGACATGCGGTGACGTCATCGCGTTCAGGAGGAAGGGCTCCGCTCTATGTGTTCGCCGGCCGGCAACAAACTTTTAATGCTCGTTTACTTTTTTAAAAATGTGAGTAATTTTTTATTGCTTTTTTAATAAATATCCTTTGCGGAATTACACTATATTTGCTATCCTTTGTACATGATCGTGCGGTGGTGTCTCTGTCACGTCCGCGGGAGCCAAAGTGTAGATTCTGATCCAGGGAGTGGGATCTCTCCCAAAAGGCCGCGGCTGGGTTACAGCCGACTGCTGTCTATTACAGTCCATCTGGTAAGCTGCTTGAAATTAGTGGTGGTGGGCTCTCACTGAAAGAAGTGTGCTGTGGAATCACGCTGGTGACTGAAATACCCTATGTATAGCAGATCCATGCCCAAGTTGGAAGGAATATAAACTTTTTTCACACCATCATAGTTCCTATTGAGGATCAATATTATATATGGACTATAGATCACAATGAGTCTGGGTGCTATGGCGCAGTTCTAAACCCCTCTTTTTTTTTCCCTCTATATTTTCTAGTGCATCTGCACAAGAGCTGCTGCCTCCCTATTCATTTGTGTCTAAGCGATATGTCAATTGATTGCTATTAACCACCATTTTTTGTGATAAGCGCAATTTTTTCTGTTTATATATAGACAGAGTCCCGGTTTAAAAAGAGTCCATTAATTAAAAAACAACAAACAGCAGTGGCGGCAGCTCCCTTGAGAGTAAAGCAGTCTCGGAAAAACAAGTAAAAAGAAACAAGGTGCGTCAGACTAAGTGCAGTATGTATGAAAAGTAAATGTATTAAATTCACAGCTAAATGGCTACTCATTTGACAGCTGTGAGAAAAAGGCATATATATCTACAGCATGTCCGTGGTCACTATGGAGTCCAGATCTGGATCCAGGGAGGCGTCCTAGCAGGTCTGACTAAAAAGCGGAAGCTTTGAAACGCGTCATCTGACACGCCCCAATGTCACTTTCCTATTGTGTTCCACGCTGGTGTGCACGCTGCCTATCAGTAACCAGGCTGACCTTTTACCATCTCCCTGCTGACACACAGCTGCAGCCCATTAGGATGCCTCCCTGGATCCAGCTCCGGACTCCATAGTGATCTAGAACATCCTGTAGATATATATGCCTGTTTCTCATAGCTGTCATGTGAGTAGCCATTTGGCTGTGAATTTAATACATTTACTTTTCATACATACTGCAGTTAGTCGGGCGCACCTTGTTTCTTCTTACTTGGTCAGTGATGTCACCTGGGATCCCTACCACTGTGTTTACTTTCCAGCAGAGCCGGGAATCTGTGGTTTGTGACAAGGAAAGTGGTGGGTGAAGATCGTTGGGCACCATGGGTCATATTGTCAGTCAACATTGTTGAGCTTTAAAAGAAGTTTTAAAGGAAATGTTTTTTCACCTTAATGCAATCTATGCATTGAGGTGAAAAAACTGTATTGCAAAAACTAGATGTCCATGGAGCCCATTGACTATTGAAGGAAAGTACTAAACGGGATTGAATAGCAAAGTGTTTTTCATAAGAGTGTTGCACGTTAACCCTTTGAATTACTTCAGTGGTATTAGGAACTAAATTAGATTTCCATTTGGAAGTAATTGTTAGCCCGGCGACAATTAATATATGGTTTACTATGCTTCTAAATTGCTTTGGAATATTTTTAATAGTCAGAGTGAGGAGGGCCAATTGAGGAGTCAGCTTCACAAAGAAGCCAGTAATAGAAGAAATTAATTTGAAAACCGCATACCAGAAACTGCGAATGCTCTTGCAGTCCCACAGTATGTGATATATGTTGCCCTTAGTTCCACATTGTCTCTAGCATAGGCTGGAGTCCAAGTGGAAGATCATGGAAAGTCTTACTGGCGTAAGATAGGATCTGTGTAAGATATTCAACATGAGGTTCCAATGGTTGGTGCAGTGAGAGTATCTATAACAGGTTTTTATTACATCTTTCCATTCTTCTGGAGAATGGGTGGATCCCAGGGCTTTTTCCCAATTTGTCATGCTAAAGGTTTTAGTGAAGGTATCATATTGTTGTAAGAGAGTATAAAACCACAACAGGCCTTTGGCCCTATTATAGTTAGACAACAAATAACTCCACGCACCGCAGTGCAAGTTATAAGAACTAGTCAGCTGGTTGAATTGAAAATGCTGTATCTGGGCCCTAGCGTAAGCATGAGAGGTGGGATTTTTAAGCAGTAAGTCACCACAAGAAAGAATACCCTCTTTCAGCCATACCTGTATATTAAGGTTCGGAATCAAGTTCTCATAAATTCTAGGATTGGTTATTTCTTGACGCATTTTAGATTCACGATTCATGATCATATGGAACTTTTTCCAGGCAGAGAGTGTCACCACAATTGAAGGTAGTAGAGGAGAGATAAAGGGTATATTGGTCAATTTAGCTAATAATAATGAAGGAAGATCTCTGTTTTGTAAAATGGACTTTTCTATTTAAACCCATAGTTTAGAGGAGTCTGGTTCGAACCAGGTCTTCATTTGATCTAGGATAGCAGCTCTATAGTAGTTACATATATTTGGAAATACCGTCCCCCCATTGGATCTATGCTTTTGAATAGTTGAGTAGGGGATTCTAGACATTTTACTTTTCCAAATAAATTGCCTGAACATCTTATCGATCAACTTAAAGCGAATGTGCCATGAAAAAAAAAATATTAAAAGCCAGCAGCTACAAATACTGCAGCTGCTGACTTTTAATATTAGGACACTTACCTGTCCTGGAGTCCAGCGCCGTCCGCAGCAGAGGACGAGCGACCGCTTGTCATTCTGCTGCCCCAGCCATCCTCAGTGAGGGAACCATGAAGTGAAGCGCTCCGGCTTCACTACCCGGTTCCCTATGGCGCATGCGTGAGTTGTGCTGCGCCGCTGATTGGCTCCTCCTGTGCTCTGGGAGCCGATTGTTCCCAGAGCACAACGGGGTGAGGATGGGAGGTGACGTTCTGCCCACAGTCTGCCTGGGACTGTGTGGCCAGAAGTGGGTGCAAATACCTGTCTTTAGACAGGTATCTGCACCCCCTCCCCCCTGAAAGGTGACAAATGTGACACCGGAGGGGGGGAGGGTTCTGATCAGCGTGAGTTCCACTTTAGGGTGGAGCTCCGCTTTAAAAAAGGATATAATATATTAGTTTAGGCAGGAGGGTCATTTTCAGAGCAGCTATTCTGCCTAACCAGGAGAGTTCATAAGAGGAAATATGGTGTAAACTTCATACATGGATGAAGTCGGCGAGGACAATAATGCCCAGATAGGGAATAGTTTTGGTCATCCATTGAAATGGGTACCTATCCTTTAGGAAGGATATTTGTCTTTTGATCATGTTGATGGGCAACAAGCAAGATTTCGTAACATTCAGTTTATAATAAGAAACTGCACCATAAATTTGCAAAACTGTACTAATTCTGGCCAGGGAAGAAGCCAGATTGGAGAGTGTTAGCACCACATCATCAGCAAAAAAAACAATCTTATTAATTTGGTTCGCAACTTTGATTCCCGTGATGTCGTCATCTGACCTAATTGCCTCTGCCAGAGGTTCCATCATTAAAGTAAAAATTATGGGAGATAGTGGATATCCCTGGCGTGTGCCATTGGAGATGTAAAATTTATCTGAAAGGGCGTTGGATGAGAAGACTCTGGCTGAGGGCATATAATATAAGGCTAAGACTGCCAATAGGATCATCCCTTGAAGACCAAACTTTTGTAGAGTCGCTCTGAGGTATCCCCAATGGACCCTATCAAAAGCCTTTTCTGCGTCTAACGCTAAAATTGCTGTGGGTATTTTTTGGGTTTCTACTATATGGAGAAGATTAAGCAGCCTCCTGGTACCATACCTTGTCTACCCTTGACAAAGCCCACCTGATCCGCTTTCACTAAAGTAGGGGTAATTTTGGCTAACCAATTTGTTAAAATTTTGACATAGATTTTTAAATCCGTATTTAAAAGTGAGATGGGTCTAAAATTTTGTGGGGAATCCGGCTTTTTACCTGGCTTTGGCAAAGTGACAATTGTAGCTTGTAACATTTCCTCAGGGAAAGAGGCTGAGGAGGCAGCGCTGTTGAACAAGATACCCAAGTAAGGGACCTGGGTCTGCGAGAAAGTTCTTTAATATTCTGATGAGAATCCATCAGATCCTGGTGACTTATTTTTTGGTAATGTTTGTAAGATGTCTAAAATGTATTTAGATAGAATTGGGGGATTAAGTGCAGCTAGGTCCTCTTCCGTTAAGGATGGGAGGGACACCCAGTCTAAAAAGGTAGAGATATTTGTGCCGTGGGTTGTGGTGTGGCGCTTTCTAACTGGAAGTTGTACAGATCTCTATAGTACTTCATAAAAGCATTAGCTATCCTGGCCAGGTGATGTTCCAAGACACCTGTGTGTGGGTCCCTATGGAAGTGAGATTTGATTTTTGTTGCCTCCTGGAAATATAATTAGCCAGCAATTTACCAGCCTTGTTGCCTTGAGCATAGACTTTAGCTTTTGTGTGTCTTAGAAAATTCTGATTATTAGAGAGAAGTGTTAATTGTTCCCTCTGCCTGCAGTTAAATAGATCAGTTTCTACCTTTGGGGAGAGGTTTTGTTTATGTGAATTTTCCAAATTTTTAAGGTCATTTAGCAAAGTGTTCAACAGCTCCCCCCTCCATTTTTTTTCTCATGCTGCTGCTTGGATAAGCAGCCCCCTGCTAAACGCCTTCTGGGCACACCATAGAGTTGTTATGCTAGTATCACCCGTGTCATTTAATTAAAAAAATTCCGAAAGTTGTTGGCCCATCTTCGAAGTTAAGGTGGGATTAGCTAGAATCTCAATGTTATAGCTCCATTGATAAGTCGGAAGAGCAGGGCACTGCTCCTTCAGGACTATGGAGACCGGAGCGTGATCTGACCATGTGATTGAATGGATTGTAGCTGAAACAGTCCTCTGAAGTAGGTTGAAATCAGAAAGAATGAGGTCAATCCTCGAGTAGGCCCAATGGGGAAAAGAGTAGTAAGTAAAGTCTTTCTCCAATGAGTGTATACACCTCCAAGAATCATATACACTTTTTTCAGATAAAAAAGACTGAAGTTCTTGTCTATTAGAAGGATTCTGACCTGAGCAATCCATGTGCTTATTCACAACGCTGTTAAAGTCCCCACAAAAAAGAAGGGAACACTTTTTAACTCTGTCCACCTTTTTTAGTCCCTACTAAAAAAGGTGGACAGAGTTAAAAAGTGTTCCCTTCTCAGGAAGGAGGTCTGTCCTTTGTTGGGTGCATAGAGGTTTACTAAAGTATATGTAGAGCTGTTCATATCACAAATCCAAATAATATATCTGCCATTGGGGTCACATATTACTCCATGTAATTTGAAGGCGACGGAATGTCTGATAGTTCCCCTCTTTTTTACTGGAGCAGGAGCATTGATGTGAGGGAAGGCTTTATTGGAAAATTTCGGCTGTTTGGCAGCCATAAAATGTGTTTCTTGTGCACAAAGTACTTCTCCTTTAAGCTTGTCAATTTCCCTACACATTGCAGACCTCTTGAAAGGGCTGTTCAAGCCATGAACATTCATGGAGACAATTGACAAAGTCATTATCCCGGTAAAATGGGGTTTGCTATGTATAATGCTGATCTGAAATTATACAAGTGTAATGATATTATATTACCTGTAGATGGCAGTGGTGGAACAGAAATAGATAGCCAAGTCAGAGCTGTGTTGTAAAGGACGTTTGATATGGACATCCAGTCTTGAAGTAAGGCGGATTCTTCATAGTGCTCCTCAGGTACAATAAAAATGAGAGAAAAAAAGAAAAAGAAAAACTGAAACAAAACATAAAGGTAAAAAAGATTCACAGAGTGCGAATACATCTCGCATCGTTTCAACAAGGGGGAGAATGAACTCCAAGCGAACCAAAATTGGCTTCTTCTCAGCCCTAAAGAGCCAAAACCTCATGAAAGGTAGGGGTGCAACCACTATAGTTTGAGTCAAGTTGTGCACCACTCAGGGGACATCCTAGTAGGTATTTGTTTAGGCGATGGGAAATGTGCATCCTCAGGTAGTAAGTCCCATTTTCTGTCCAGAGCCATTCCTTCCTCCATGTTTTTAATAACATGAGTGCGGTTATCCTTGACTATGAAATCCTGGACATAGTGACGCAATTCAGCCAGGGTCACAGATTCCTCTACCCCCCGCAGCTTAATATTGTTCCTTCGAGATCTGTCCTCTAAATCTGCGATCTTTTCCCTCATGGCTTGTATATCCCCTTCTGCGTCATTATGTGCATCTACTAATTCATTGTGTGCAACAGTAAATTCACCCATTTTGTCTTCTAAATAGCTGACTATGTCTCCCACATAGGTAACATCATTCTTGATTTGTGAAAAGCAAAGCATCATATCCTTATGCAGCGATCCCCTAAGCGTCACTAACATGTCCTTCATCACTGTGTCACTAAGAGGTAGCCCTGAGGTGGGGAACTCATTGATCTGTTCAATGAAGTCTCTAGTGCTATTTTGTGAGTCACAGTGGTTGTCCAGCTCACCTGCATACTTGTGGTTGGTGGATCGCTTCTGGGCCAATTTCTGTGGGCTGTTAATGGGAGAGGGGCCCGGTGTGGATCCTCCACTGCTAGCCTGGGAATGCCGACGCTCCAAGGTTAAGAGCCGGGCCGTGATGCTCCCCATTGTGCCGCGAGTCTGAGGCCTCGGTGCCATCTTGCGGCCTAGGCGTGCTTGTCGACAGGTAGAAATCCATAAGTTTCCACGGCTTCTGCTCGTTCTTTCTTTTCCCGATCGGAATGTGCCTGGGGCTTGCTGGAGCAATTTAGGGGATCTCTGGGGCCGATGGAGTCGCTGGATGCTGGTTCTAAGCTCAGAGCTCCCTCTTCACACAGCCATCCACTCTGACTGCTGGCCACGCCCCCATGAAAGTTGCATTTCATCTGTTTTATAAAGCCCTGTTTATTTTGTTTGCCCACTACTAAAAGCAACTAAAAACCAACAAATCACCTACCTCAAGTATATTAAAGACATCATCACTGCCCTGATATACCAACAAGGACCCATCACAGGAAGCATTTACTCTGGTTGTGTGAGTCGACTTCATGAGCAACATTTTCCCTACAACATTACCCCCACAGAATGTGGAAGAAGATGCCAAAAGAAATGTGTTCGCAGCAGGGGAGGAGTTAGAAGAGATACAAGTTATTATTGCCCCCAATGTCCTTCTGAACCTGGCCTGTGTATTGATGATTGCTTCAGAAGATACCACACATCCATTAGATATTAGTTCTCCTTTTTTTAACAGACTGCCATTTCCCCATTTAAAATAACTGTGTGGATCATTTGCCTACTACCATTTTTCTACTTTAGTACACAGGGGTCTCACATATGTGAGGGGCTTCAGAATAGCGTTCTTAGTAGAGAAAAGACGTTTTAGGTTTTCCGTGTTCCCAGAACTGGGGGTCTGGTTTTCCAAAGGCTTCAAAGAGATTTGGGTGGGAGAAGCCTATACCCCTGTCCCCCTTGCCCTAAGCTTGATGGTCCTTCCTGCTGCCTGGACCAATACTTTGGCTGTGCTGACCATATAGCTGCCTGTAATGACCCAGGACTTTATGGACCATGTTTCTTCCTACTGCCTGGACCAATAATTTGGCTGTGCTGACCATATTGCTGCCTGCTTCCTCTATCGACTAATGTACAATAATTCTGCCTAGACATCTCTGCCTGCTACCTGGAACAATGCTTTGGCTGTGCTGACAGTACCTCCGCTTGTACTAACTATGGACAGTATTCCTGCCTGCTGCCTGAACGATTGCTTTTGCTGTCACGGACTACATCCCTGCTTGCTGCCTGAACCAATGCTCTGCTCTATGGACCACTGCACTACTAAAACCACAGGTAATCTCTTGTTATTTGGTATGTACATGCTATGTGTTAGAAATATGAAGGGCCTTCAAAAATGTGATCGGTAGTCAGAAAATGATATGTGCAGTTTATGCTCCTAGAACACCTGGAGGTGCTACTTGGCTGTTGGGCCTCTGTATGTGGCCAGGCTGTGTAAAAGTCTCACACATGTGGTGTCACCATACTCAGAAGGAGTAGCAGAATGTATTTTGGGGTGTAGTTGCAAGTATGCATATGCTGTGTGTGAGAAATAACCTGTTAGTATGACAAGTTTGTGTAAAAAATAAATAAAATAAAAAATCGTAATTTTCCCAAGAATTGTGGAAAAATAACAACTTAAAAAGCTTACCATGCCTCTTACTAAATACCTCGGACAGTCTACTTTCCAAAAAGGGTCATTTGGGGGGTATTTGTACTTTCCTGGCTTGTCAGTGTCCCAAGAAATTAGATCAGTACATCAGGTGTGATCAGATATGATCAATTTTCAATGATTGGCACCATAGCTTGTAGACTCTATAACTTTCACACAGACTAAATAATATCCACTAATTTGGTTTATTTTTACCAAACATATGTAGCAGTATAACTGTTGGCCCACATTTTTGAAAAAAAAAATTACTTATTTGCAAAATTTTACAATAGAAATTAAAATAACTTGTTTTTCTTTCACAATGTTCGCTAATTTTTCACTTATATAGAAAAAAATAGAAACCCAGCAGTGATTAAATAGCACCAAAAGAAATCTCTATTTGTGAGAAAGAAATGATAAAAAATGAATACAGTGTAGCACGACGAGTAATTATCATTCAAAGTGTGAGAGCACTGAAAGCTGAAAATTGGCCTGGGCAGGAAGGTGCATATGTGCCTGGTATTGAAGTGGTTAAGGAAGTGGTGCAACATTCATGCTGATATGTCAGTTAGTAAGTTAGTAATGCAAGAGGAGACTGAAGGATTGAGGTGAGTAGCAGACAGGTAGATTTGGATGTCATCAGTGTATAGAAGGTTTTGGAAGCCGTGGGTGGTTATCAAGTGAACAAGGGAGGAGGTTTAGATATAGAAAAGAAGGGGTCTAAGAATAGAGTCTTTGGGGACCCCCTCAGAAAGGAACAATGGAGAGAAGGAGACAGAGTTGTAGGTAACACTGAAGGAGTGCTGTGATAGGTAGGAGGAGAACCAGGATAGAGCAGAATCTTGAAGGCCAAGAGAATGGAGTTTATTGAGTATGAGCTTGTTGTCAGCAGTATCAAAGGCCACAGAGAGGTCAAGCAATAGGAGTATGGAGTAGTAAACTACTTAATAAAAATGCCCACACTCTAAGAGACATCTTTTATTGACCAAGAAAAAACTATGGGCCAGATTCAGGTAGCTCGGCGTATCGTTGAGCGGGCGTAGCTCATCTCATATGTGCTACGCCGACATAACTCTGAGAGGCAAGAGCAGTATTCACAAAGCACTTGCTCCCTAAGTTATGGCGGCGTAACGTAAATGGGCCAGTGTAAGCCCGCCTAATTCAAATTTGGAAGGTAGTGGGCGTGTTGTATTAAAATTAACCGTGACCCCATGTAAATGAATGGCCGAATGAACTCGCATGCGACGCTCAGAATCACGTCGCATATACTCCATAAGAAACTACGGCTCAATGCGTACAACGTGAACGCAACCTATGCCCAGCCCCATTCACGTACGACTTACGCAAACGACGTAAAATCCGATGGCTGTTCTGTCGTCCATACCCTAACATGACTTACCCCTGCTTTATGAGGGATAACTATACGCCGGTCGTATGCCTCAAGTAAACGGCGTAGCTTACTGTGACGGGCGCAAATACGTTCGTGAATCGACGTATCTAGGTCATTTACATATTCAACGCGTAAATCAATGGAAGCGCCCCTAGCAGCCAGCGTAAATATGCACCCAAGATACGACGGCGTAGGAGACTTACGTCGGTTGGATGGAGCCAGAATTCAGGCGTATCTGGTTTCAAGAATACGGTGCATAGATACGATGGCCCATCCGTGGACTTACGCGGCGTATAAGAAGATACGTCGGCGTAAGTCCTACCTGAATCTGGCTCTATGTTCCCTGATCTAAATCCAAAGTCAATCATGTCGTCTGGCCATGTACAGTCATGTCATTAATAAAACAATGTAGAAAAATCCACGCTAGGTCAGTAAGACTCAAAAAGAAGCTTGCTAAAAAATTGTGATACCAATTCTCATAATATATGTGTCAAAGCAGCGATATAGATTAGACAAATTCGCTCAAATTACATCATTGATCAAATATGGTTATGTCTCATTGTTTTTCCTTGTCTTGTGTACGAACAGAGGGCAGTGGGGCTCTGTCATACCATTTAGAAGCAGTTCTACTGACTGTCGCTAAAGTATGGATTCTAGGTTACATCAGGCAGTGGGCAAACTTTCCTCATGTTCAATATGAACCTGTAGCTCATCCTTAGTAATCATTTCCTGGTTCATCATTGTAGCTATTTACAGTATACTATATTAAAGTGGTTTCAAAGGCTCTGTGTTTTTTTTTTATTATTTACTTTATTGCATTCCCTGCATTAAGGTAAAAAACACCCCATAAACTATTCTCCCTCCAAACACTTACTTGAGTCATTTAGCGATCCAGGACTGTGCCTGGCTGCGGCCCTCTCCTCTTTTTCTTCTTCTTTTCACAGGTTGTGTCTATTCACACAGGCAGTGCAGCTTGGGAGCAAGTCTACAGTTGGGCCCCCATAGCAAGAGGCTTGCTTTGGGGACACACAGAGAAGAGGAGATGCCTGGAGAAACTGTGGGGACCCCAGAAATGGAAGTTTAAGGCTGCTCTGTGTAAAACCATTGCACAGATCAAGTAAGTATAACATGTTTATTATTTAAATACTACTACTACTAATAATAATAATAGTAATAAAACAAAAAAATCAAGGCTTTATAAATCATTTTAATGCATGCTACTATTTTTCCAAGTGCATAAGATTTTGTCAGGGTAAGGGTCTGTGAATGTTATACTCATGATTTTGTCATAGCTTGGCTCTGTGAGTGTCATACTTATAAATCTGTCATGATGAAGGTCTGTAAATACAAGATTTTTTTATGATAGGGGTCTGTAAATGGCATTGTGAGGGTCTGCAAGTGTTATGCACATGATTTTTTAATGGTAAGGGTCTGCGAAAATAATATACATGATTTTGTCATAGTGATGGTCTGTGAGGGTGTCATACACATGGTTTTGTTATGATGAGGGTCTGTGAATGTAATACACATATCTGTGTCATTTTAAGGGACTGTGAGTGTAATATATTATATATTAACTTAATATATAAATATAAATATATATATATATATATATAGATATATATAGATATATCTATCTATATATATCTATCTATATCTATATATCTATCTATATATATATCTATCTATCTCTATATATATATATATATATATATATATATATATATATATATATATATATATATATATATATATATATATATTTAAAGTGCTGTGTAAATTGCCAGCACTATAAAAATACAAGTAATAAATAAATAATAAATCATTTTTCACGTGAGTGACTGTAAACCTAATACACATTAAATTCAGTTGATTTTTGCTATAGTGAGGTCAACGATTGCTACAGACATGATTTTTATATGGTAAGGGTGTGCGAATTTAATACACATGACTTTGTCTTTGTGAGAGTCTGTGTGTGTCGTACATATGATTTTTTTATAGTCAGGGGTCTGCGAGTGGTAAACATCCTCGCCAATGTCAAATGTATGACTCTAGAAAATATGGCCATGAGCATTCACACAAATTAGTAAAATGTGTGTTTATGTGTATAGTGTTTACAGGCTTTGATATTAGGTGAAAGCATTAACACTTTTGTATTAAAACACTTTTGTATTAAATAGCATGATGCCTGTTCTAGACTGCATGCACACTTTTCCCTTGTAGCAAGCTTCTTTTACCCTTTGTCTCCCCCTTCTGGTGTATTTTATTAATTCTTTTTTTTTTTACACTGATTTTATTTTATACATTAGTGAACTGTTTTTTTGTTAACATTTACATACTGGGTGCACCTATTTTTTTTTTCTAAATCTCTGTCTATATATGTATAATTCATTGCATTATTATTTTTCAGAGTACTTTTGTATAGCTACCTTTGTTTCAAGATTTCTTTAGACTAATGATATGCTTACATTTAACTGTTTATCAAATCTATATTTTCATGAGAATACACAAAAATTATTTTTAGTCTACACAGACACAATTTAATCCACAGTTTTTGAACAAAATAAAAGATAAGGTAATGCCAACTACCTGTAAATAGATACCAAAACTTTAAAAAAGAAACTGCTTTATGGTACCAACCCTACAAAGATACTAGAAAATATTACCAACCAAAGCAATAACCAAAACAACTATATTCCCTATAAAAGGACTGTTCATTAATACACATGTTAAAATCACATACCATTGTATATTAAACATTTTGCATGGCTGGATAACTGGTAAATGTGACATATCCTACACTCATTTAGATTGAGGATTTTGAACTATACACCTGAAGCCCTGTACACACGATCGGTTTGTCTGATGAAAACGGACAGATGGACCGTTTTCATCGGACAAACCAATTGTGTGTGGGCCCCTTCGGTGAAAAAAAATAGAGCCTGTTTTAAATTTTTTCCTATGGTTAAAAAACCGATAGAAAAAAACGATCGTCTGTGTGGAAGTCCATCGGTCAAAAATCCACGCATGCTCAGAATCAAGTCGTCACATGCTCGGAAGCATTGAACTTCATTTTTCTCAGAACGTCGTAGTGTTTTATGTCACCGCGTTGGACACGACCGGATTTTTAACCGATGGTGTGTAGGCAAGTCTGATGAAAGTCAGCTTCATCGAATATCTGATAAAAAAATCCATCGGATAAGATTCCATCAGATATCCGATCGTGTGTACAGGGCTTAACTGAGCACTGCACATATACTTCTAGGAGCTTCTTTAAGCCTCTCATAGTCCATGGCTCTATGAACCGGATTACTAACAGGATTACTATTCTTTTATCTAACATTTTTAGGTAAAGTTGATCCAGGGAATATCCAATTGCCTCTCAGGGGATCAGGAAGGAATTGTTTCCCCTTCTAGACCAAATTGGATCATGCTTTGCTGGGGTTTTATGCCTTCTTCTGGATCAGCTGTGGTTATAGGATTGTGTATATGGGATTGTATGATTTTTTTCCCCCTTTTATTGGTCGAACTATATGGGCTTGTGTCTATTTTCAACCTGGCTAACTATGTAACTATGTATTCTTCTTCTTTTTCAATTATTGACATGCCTAAGAGACAAAGCCTTTAATACACATGTAGCGTCCTGCTCCTGTTGAGTAGGCGCTATTTGTAAATTTAGTTATTTGAGCTGTAGCTTGGCTCAGAATTCTATGCAAAATTATGGTTCTCTGTTCCAGCTCAGTTGCATTGCGCTTCTTCCACCTGACTGTGGGTGTTGCTGTCACCAGGGGTCAAGGTTGGAACTGCAATGGGCTGGGTGTATTGGGTGCCTCTTGCCCAGGTCCCCTCCGCTGTGCATTCTGGGGAGGGGTACTTAAGAGACAGCCACCGTTCTGGGGGGGTCTTCCGATCCTGACCTGAGGGCCCTCCTGGGCTCAGGGATGTGTTAGCAACCTTATGTTTTCGGGGGCCTGCTGGCCCGAGGCTCCGTTACTGCAAGTAGGCCCAGGAGTTTCTGGGGGCCTACTGGTCCAGGGATGGTCCTGTGCTGTCTTCTCTGCAGGAAGAAGCCGAACTATTGGGGATCCAATTGGAGGACGCATCCTGGCCAACTTACCTCACCGTGCTGCCGGCTTGGCTGAAAGATCCTGGCACCGTGAGCTGCGTAATTTTTTTGAACTTTGCAAAGTGTGCGGGTGGTTGCCTGGTCCTGTGGCAGAGGACCATGTAACGATTTAACGGCATTCATCAAGTCTGTGGCAGAGACTTTTGAACGAGCTTCACACTGGCTGCTAGGTCAGTGAGAGAGGCCTATCTGGTGGTTGCTGCATCCAGTGTGGAAACGTCTTTTTGTCCTCTGGATCTGAAATCATACCTGCGATCCGCAAAGTAAGGTACCCGAATCCTCCCTACCCTTTCACTCCTTTAATGGAACTTGTTTAATAGAAGCTTTGAAGAAAAAGAAACTAAGTGTTGGTAAGGACATTTGTAACTCTTCAAGAAGGACTCCCAGGACAAGAATGGTAAACAATAAGATAACGGCAGGCCCAAATCTAAACCAGCAGCTCCTTCGGGGGTAGTGCTACACAAACATGCCGTACAAATGCATCCATGGGCAGACAAGGTTTCTGTGCTTGGAGCGTACTCACTTCACTCTCCCAGCACAGAGACTGAGCTGTGATAGACAGCTCCTGATCTCTAATAGAGACCTGGACCAGAAACTGGTGGGGCTTCTTCAAACCCAGGGTCTTTACATCAGGAAGTAAGGGCGGTAAGGACTGTGTGATCATGTGACCACTGCAAAAGGTGGTTACTGTGGTCATATGATCACATAGTCCTTCCTGAAGCAAAGACCCTGTTAAGGAGATGCTGTGGCTGGGTGGGAAGAAGATAAAGGAATTTATCAAACCTGGCATTATCACTACTTTAAATGAAATGCAGAAATTTAGGTTATTGGAATTGGAAGAACTGCTCGAAGCGAGGTCTCATTGAAGATTACAAAAGGTTTCAGAGAAAATAAGCGGAATACTGCTGGAACAGCCTACAACTTTGGTTGCCTACAGCAACATGTAAAAGAGTAGTCACACGAATAAAAAAATAAACATCTAATCCCAATTCAGTTTCAAAAAGAAGCTATCCTTTATGGCATTATACCAAGTGGATCTTGGGTACACCATATAATTTTCCTATTCTCTTAAGAAACTAATAAAGGTGATCAATGTGGCCTGAATCCAAAGGTGGGGTAGCCACACAGAAACTCCTAGCTAATAGCAAGGTTAAACATTGTAAAACAAGGCTAAACAAGGCTGTATACACTTTTCACCTCCCCACTCTCTCTTTTTCTAGCCCATGTTGTCTAATAAAAAACAAAAAAAGTTAATTAGCTGCACGTGCTACTGTAGTAGCTTGAGGCAGAACTGTTTTAACTCCTGCAACACAAAGGATAAAACTGTTGTGGTATACATTGCTGCTTGTGGTTGTCTTATCTGACCAAAATCCGCTATAATATATATTTTATTGATATCATTTGTTAAGTATTTACAATGTACAGTAAGCTAGTCAGGCTGTCAGGAGGCTTATAAAAGTACAGTTTTATGATAAAGTCAGCACATATGTGCCTCTTTAGTTATGGGTGAAACGGATGCTGATAAATCTTTAAAGATTTCACTTTAATCATTAGTTAAACCACTGTTTCATATTCCTCCCAAAAAAGATAAGGTTCAATTTTAGAGGCTGTAAAGAAAAAGACTGGCAGCCCAGTGCAGTAAAATCTGCCTCTACCATGCAAGATTAACTGCACTGGAAACTTTTTTTAAGTTTTAAAATTAGTAGTGAAAGATGAGCACACTTGTCTAGTGTGTCTATACATCTACACTATATTACCAAAAGTATTAGGATGCCTGTCTTTACACACACATGAACTTTAATGGCATCCCAGTCTTAGTCCATAGGGTTCAATATGAGTTGGCCCACCCTTTGCAGCTATAACAGCTTCAACTCTTCTGGGAAGGCTGACCACAAGGTTTAGGAGTGTGTCTATTTGAATGTTTGACCATTCTTCCAGAAGTGCATTTGTGAGGTCAGGCACTGATGTGGACAAGAAGGCCTGGCTCGCAGTCTCTGCTTTAATTCAGCCCAAAGGTGCTCTATCGGGTTGAGGTCAGGACTCTGTGCAGGCCAATCAAGTTTCTCCACCCCAGACTCACTCATCCGTGTCTTAATGGACCTTGTTTGTGCATTAAGGGGACAATGACTGAAAAAGGGTCTGTAATGAGGGCCATGACTACAAGGAGGACTGTGATGGGGGATCAATAACTGCAAGAAGGACTGTGATGAACAGGCAATGACTTCAAGTAGCACTGTGATAAGGGGTTACAGTGCAGTCCCCTTTGTATCATGGTGCCCCTTTATATCCAGTAAAGTCCCCTTGGGACTGCTTTAAAGGGCAAACTGTGATGTAAAGGATGACTGTGGACATTGATACAAAGGGGGGCTGTGAGACTACGTGAACACCCATAACCCCCCCCTCCCGGGTCAATGGAAAACTTGGCTACACCAAAAGCGGTCCCTCGTAGCGAAAAAGTTGGAGATCTCTAATATACAGTACATTATTGACCCCCCTGTATGAAGTGATGTCATGTCCCTATTGTTTTACAATGAAAACAATAAAAAATATGTATCGAACTACCAAAAAGGATGCTTAAGAGTAAAGCGTCTGTCAATACACAGCTAAATCAGAGATAGTGATCTTGAAATTCAGATCTAGTGTTAGCTATCACTTCCGGTTGTAACCCCACCCGGGGTCAATTAAACACGAAAGGTCTTATATCAAAATCTCGTGGATATATAACTGTACAACCAAGCTCGGATAAAGTACCCAATAACTCTTCCATTTGAGAAGGAATTGAAGAAGTGTCTGAGTTAAAAGACTCAGGACATCATGGAGATTTATGAGTATATGGCCCTTCTAAAAAAACAATACCTGTATAAGCACTATGCCACACAATACAAATATGATAAGGGAAGGAAGTGATTGTTTAAGTACAACTGAGTACAAAAATGCAAGCATGGAGATAAGAAAGAGAATACAGCAAGAATTGAGGGGGAGAGTATAAGGGAGGTAAGAGAAGTGTACCCATCCAGGAGCCCACATTCACTTGACTGCCAGCCCACCACTATTCAGATGGTAGTTGTAGATCAGAGAGCCAAGGGTTCTAAACTGTAAAGAACGGCAATTGCTTATCTCGGACAATACTAACTATTATTTCATTAAAGCGGAGGTTCACCCAAAAACACAACTTTGTACCATCCAAACTAGCATACTAGCATCAGCTACAGTATGCCTTTTTTTTTTGCGCTGTACTTACGGTTTAATCCGTAACTTTAGTTTCAGACACCCGCGGGGAGTAGGCGTTCCTATGAAGAGTGGAACATGATTGACGGCCGGCTATGGGCTATAGGACTCGGCTCTTCACGGCGCTATACAGCTCCTGTGCACAGACTAGGAGCTGACTGCGCAGGCGCCGTATATGTCCGCGTCCAATTTCGGCTCTTTTCGGAAGGCATGACGCGCCATAGCTGGACGTCAATCATGTACCCCTCTTCATAGGAACGCCCATTTCCCGGCCGCAGTCTGAAACAAAACTTACAGATTAAACCGTAAGTACAGCGCAAAAAAAATTAAAATAAGGCATACTGTAGCTGACGCTAGTATGCTCGTTTGTATGGTAGATAAAGAATTTTTTTTTTTAGGGTGAACCCCCGCTTTAAGCATGATCCAAGTAAATAAATAGTGCAGCGCTCAAATTATATAAAGTGACAGTCCAAGTATAAATCAATGTAGGTGTAAACCTCCACCACAGCTTCAGTGTGAGCATAGACAGAACGCACCACACCACCGTGCTAATAATCTGCTTACCAGATGGTAAAGGCAACAGGCGTTGTAATCATGCAATGCAGAGGGTTATTTGGGAAACCGATATTCCAAACCCGATGGATCGATCAGCATAACATCGAGAAATTCCAAGACTCAGACAATGGATGGATATATTGTGCAATCATCACATGGAGTTAACCAATGAAGAGAAGGAAAGCAACAATAGTGAAGCCTGTAAAACATACTAGAATTTATTGTAGTCTACTTACAGGTGTACAAAGATCATCATGACATAAAAAATCTGCGTCTCTCCTTGTCCAAATATCTTTATTAGGCATTAGTATTGACAAATATGTAATCAAATGACAGAATTAGAGAACCATAACATCATGTGGAAAGGAATTCCATAACTTGTTGATGTATAAACAAATAAGCTATTAAATGATTATATAAATAGAGAAGGTAATGTAGCTAAGCCTATTGCACCTCATCCATTGTAAGAATAAAACAACTTAGAAATCAAAAGTCTAGAGGTGTAGTGTCTAACATGGCTACAATTGATAATATTCCAGGCTTCGCGGTCATATAACGCCATTCCTTAAATCTTAGTAGGGTAGCCTTACAGGAATTCCTGCTTGGCACAATACTACAAGTTAAGCAAGCAATTTCATGGTCATCCTTATTCTTCTAATTTCTAGACATAGAAAGAAGCGTAAGGAAAAACTTGAAGGGTTAGATAATAGCTAAAATAAATAAAATGAAAAAGAAGGTAGTAAGAAAAAAAAAATAAAAAAGGGGGGGAGGAGGGAGGGGAGAGGGAGTCTGCAGGATCAGGTCGGGAGTTTACTAGCACTACTCATATCAATGGGTAGGACACCTCCTATATGGCTGGGCTACCATGGCTTCAGAACTTCACCGTTGAATGTGTTATGTGTGACATAATCTAGCCAGGGCTTCCATATGCTTTCGAACCTGGTGATTGTGTCCGCTTCAATTGCGGACATCTTTGCGAATACCATTGCCGTATTCATTCTGTTAATGGCTTCAGTCAAGTTTAAAGTTGGTGATTTCCAGGCTTTCGCAATTGTTTGTTTAGCTGCTGTCAAGAGCTGCTTCGTTAAGCTGAAATGAGCGTGCGGGACATTATGCGGTTTAGGTTAAGTAAGGCTGTTTTAGGGTCCATGGGGACTTTTTTATTCGTGAGTACTGTAATTATTTTAAATATGTCTGACCAAAATTTCCGCACTATTGGGCACAACCACCAGGTATGAAAGTAAGTCCCCCTTTCTGCACAATCTCTAAAACATAAGTCAGAGTAATTTCTTGAGAATTTGGCCACCCTAGTGGGAACCAAGTACCACCTGGAGAGTACCTTAAAATTTGTTTCTGCCGCTAGGATGTTGACTGACACAGTTTTGGTGTTGTTCCATATTTGACCCCATTCCTCCAAACTCAGCTCTTCTCCCAAATCTTCTTCTCATTTACGAACATAAGATATTTTTTCCGGGCTGGAGTTCGAGAGCATAAGGTGATACAATGTAGATATCACATTCCTGGCGTGTGGGGCGTTATTGCATATAGTCTCGAATGCCGATAATCGGCTCTTTGCTATTGCCGAGCAGGCTGAGGGTTGGAAAAAATTCTTTATCTGTAGATACCGAAAGATTTCCTTAGGAGGTATACCATAACGTTTGCTCAGGATTGGGAAAGGGATGTTGTCGAGTCAAAGAATTTATGCTTTTGTGTGCAGTCCCGGTCCACCCATTCTTTGAAGGATTTAGGGGAGACCCATGCCGGGTAGAAGGCCGGGTTTTTAATGAAAGACAGCAGGGGGGTTAAAGGGGACATCAGAAGATGTTTATTTTTAGCTTTGTCCCATAGGGATAGCGAATGTTTCATGACGGGGTTATTTATATGCTTCCGTTGTTTTGGAGTGACCCATAATAAATTTGAAGTTAAAATAGGATCGCTTTCTATTGCCTCAATTGAAACCCACATCGGTGCTTCTTGTTTAGCGTGGTATTTAGTCAGGATAGCCAATTGCGCTGCCTGATAGTATTTTGCAAAGTTGGGGTAACCTAGCCCCCCTGCTGCCTTCGGAAGGTGTAATATTTGTGGTAAAATCTGCGTCTCTCAGCGTGCTTGTATCAGCCAGCCTGACATGTTTCATCCGAAGTTGGATATCATTAGAGGCGTGATGAACCAAGTAAGTTAACGTTTCAGCAAGGAAAAGTCAACCAAGCTGTGGCAATTGCTATCTTGGCTGCCAGGAATAAAAAACAAATTAACCTTTGCGTGTGCTTGGGGAAGTTTTCAACTGGCTCATTACGAAGGGCAACCCGAGAGTTCTTCACGGTATTTACCGTGGTTACTGAATATATCAGGGAATGAACTCTTATCCAGAAATGTCTAACTTTGGGACATCCATTAGTAAATATTTTTAAATATTCTATACTCTGATAATACTTAAATAGAATTAGGATTAGTTAATAAAGTGACAACATACCTTTTAAAATATAATTGTAATATTTTTGCTACCTATCTCCGAATATAAGGATCTGGTAAAAAGTGCAAACAGTGATTATTTAGCCACTTGTGAGAAGACTTATGGGAGCCAAAAACTCAAGATGCGTGACACTATTCAGCCAAAATAAAAACATAGAAACTCTCAAGTACAAAACGTTTAAAATCTGGTGTACCTAGACTTTCAGCCACACAATATAGAAAAACAATAAATTATGTCCTAACCAGGTCTGTATTATTCTTTAGGTTCCTTAGGTAGCAAACGCTAGTAAGAATTAAGCATAAAACACAAATGTAATCCAAGCCAGATTCTATTTATGCTTTTCATGCATTAAACTCATTTAGGTTTTCAGTCAGATTTCATTACAAGGGATACTACCGTGCAAAACACATAGCAGTAAGGTTATGCACTTCAGGAATCTGAAATGATGAGATTGTAGTATCTGATTTCAGCAGAACCTTTCTCCCAGGTTCCAGTGTATGCACTATACACTGCTTGCTTCCTTGGGTACTAATGCAGTCAGCATGCGCCCTGCAAAAGTGTAAACACAGACATTCTCTGCAATCAGTGAGGTTGCTGTCTTAAGGCAAGAAAATGTTTTTACAAGGAAATACAATTTATGTTCCTGATTATGTTTCTGTCCTAGACTGATAAAGTCAAAGCCTGAGATTGATCATTTCAAACTTTGTTGATCTCTGAAACCCAACTCAAACTTTTTATAGATAGCGTTCTGAAAAAAGGAAAGAGATCCCTGGACTGATGTGTCTAAAGTATAAATAGTTACAAGCAGCTACTTGCAAGCCTTCCCTATGGAAATATTGATTATTTACTTGGTTTTACTTTTTCTTATTATTAAGAACTTGGTTAACTGATTTAGTTTTATTTTTCAGTTTTTATCGTAGAAAAGTAGCTCTATTCAGTTGAGAAATAAATGATTTTCAAATACTACATAAAACTATTTTCAATGAAGTACATGTGTATTAAACCTAGCCCACAGGCAAACATAAAAATGCCATTTAATTCAGTTATGTATTCATTTAAAAACATGAAATGTGTTTTTACAGCTCCTTCAAAATGAAAAAGTGTGCACTGTACCCTTCTTAACCCTTCCCTACCTAAACGATGGTATAAGCAAATATTGTTTAAATAAAAGAGGTGTGTGTATTCTTACATGAATCTATGGAATATATTAATAAAAAAAATAACTGGATGAATGTCACAAGCATTTGCTCAGCTATCACAAATTGTAAATGCATTTTGCTTAATAAAGTGATTTTCTTTTGTTCTTAGCTCCATCTAGTGTTTACTAGGAGGTATTTTTGCTGAAATACCCCAGACAGGAAAATACTGCATTATGGCCACTAGATGGACCTGACCATCCTAGGGAATCACTGTGGTCAGACTTTGTGATGACTGGGCAAATGTTTGTGACATTCTTCCAGCATTTGTGTTATAAATAGGCTCCTAGGTGTGATTTGTGTATATATTTTTTTCAGGTCTATGCATTAATCCAGTGTCAAACTTGCCTCTGTAATAAAGACAAATCAATGCTTCTCTCTCTTCGTGTGTAGGGTGACTGGTCTTGTATCCACCCCCCTCCTGTAGTTCTGTGCACGAAGATGGTGGTATTTCTGCACAGGTTATTTTCAGCACATTGGTAAGGGCATTGCTACTTTTAGGCCTTGTACACACGATCAGTCTAAACTGATGAAAATGGACTGAAGGTCCGTTTCATCGGTTAACCGATGAAGCTGACTGATGGTCTGATGTGCCTACACACCATCAGTTCAAAAAGCGATTGTAATGCAGTGACGTAAAACACAATAACGTGCAGAGAAAAATGAAGTTCAATGCTTCCAAGCATGCGTCGACTTGATTCTGAGCATGTGCGGGTTTGGAACCGATGCTTTTGCGTACTAACCATCGGTTTTGACCGATCGGTTAGGCGTCCATCGGTCAAATTTTAAAGCAAGTTCTATTTTTTTTGACCGAAGGATAACTGACTGATGACGCCCACACACAGTCGGTTTGGACCGATGAAACGGATCTTCAGTCCGTTTTCATCAGTTTGGACTGATTGTGTGTACAGGGCCTAACAAGGAAAAAAACTGTGTTTGCAACTCGGTTTGCAAAGGCATTTGGTTCATACAAAACAGATTTATATCATTTGTGGCTATTGAGGAAAATAAATAATTGGTCACAGTATACAGTTTCTCTTTATAACATCAGCATTCTAATAGCAATACAAACAATATTCGAAAAACCCAATATAAGCTTACTTAATTTTCATGTGTGGGAGCTAGCTATCTCTTTACACAAGTTCCTGGATTCCCTGCATGTTTTGCGGCTTCTCCTCGACACGTGCGGTTCTATTCGCTCCGAATTGAAATTCAGACAAATTCTTTGTTATTCGGGAATTCTGATGTATCCGAATTTCCGAATTACAATAGTAATAAATTTAACCACTTCCCTACCCGTCCATCGTCAAATTACGTCCACAGATGGGATCTCCCATCTTGGTTGAACGTCATATGATGTCCTGGGCTTCCCGGCCATCTAGGGCGCGCCCGCATCATTGCACAGTACCCGGTGCGCGTGCCCGGCGCCCGCGATGTCCGCCAGGCACACACGATTGCCCGCAATCATGGCAGTGGAAATTTAGTTTTTTTTATAGATTTTTTGGGGATATTTATTATACTAAAAAGTAAAAAAAAATGATTTTTTTTCAAAATTGTCGCTCTATTTTTGTTTACAGCGCAAAAAATATATAAATAACAAATTGATTTGAACCCATATAAACAAAAAAAATCTGAAAGCAAATTAAATGAATTAAACAACTGTACTAAATTAATTAATATAAATATCGAATTGAAATAAAACAAAACTATTTTTTTTTTTATTATGCACGTGTCTAGCTTCTCCTCTGCTGTCTATTTTCAGTCTCTGAGGCCTACATATCCTATGGTACCTTGCTGCCTGCACAGGGGCAGTGCCAGATAGGTGCTTGGGGTACTGAAGCACCCCAAAAAGTCTTTATGCAACTTCATAACACCCCCAAAATTTACAAGCCACTTCTTGCACATACCACATTGTTTTTTTAATAGCAGTGTGCCTGCAAGTTCCCTTATTGATAGCAGGAGGTTGGGACTTTCCTGTGGAAGGATACAGCAGCTCCAGCCGCAAAAGCCACTGACCCTTAGTTAGTCCTGCAGGGGTGGATTGATATGCACTTCCGGAGAGTCTTTTACACACAATGGGGGTTATTTAATAAAAGGCAAGTCCACTTTGCACTACAATTGCAAACTACAGCTACTGTACAGCGACTGCACGTCCAAGTGCACTATCAGTGCAATTTCAAGTGCACTTTGCACTTGTAGTTTGCACTTGTAGTGCAAAGTGGATTTGCCTTTCATAAATAACACCCAATGTCAGTAAATGTGCAGAGCCTGCAGCTGCTCCGCCTCTCTGCTGCCTCCTCAGCCAATGGGAAGGACATTGTACCTGCCCCGGTCCCCAGCCCACCTTTTTTGACTTCTAAGCCAGAAGGAAACAGCCTAAGGGATGAGCTTCAAGTGGCAAAGAGATTCCTAAGCACCTGCAAAGAGCCACATGAGTTGGGTTTTCTCCCTACACATGGTCTTAAAGAGGGACACAAGCAGCTTCTACCAGCATTCAGAGAGAAGGCTATACGATGTGGGATACATAAGGTTGTAAGAACAGCATCAGAGGACAAGCTCATTTTCTCAATCTTTTCATGCTGCATTGTGACATAAGCAAGACTTTTGGTTGAGATCCTCAGTGGGACAGACAGAACACAGACTTCTTGCATTCCTTTCTGGCAGCAGAAAATGTGATAAAATGTATAATGTATGATAAAATGTATAATAACTTAGCTTAGCTTTAGAGAACAATATTATGAATGTGCTCTTTCTATATTATAGCACTACCTAATACAGTCGTATGCAAAAGTTTAGGAACCCCTGACAATTTCCATGATTATTATTTATAAATATTTGGGTGTTTGGATCAGCAATTTCATTTTGATCTATCACGTAACTGAAGGACACAGTAATTTTTCAGTAGTGAAATGAGGTTTATTGGATTAACATATAATGCGCAACATGAATCAAAATGAAATTAGACAGGTGCATAAATTTGGGCTCCCCAACAAATAAATCACATCAATATTTAGTAGAGCAGAAATAACAGCCTCTAGATCAGGGGTGGGCAATCTCGGCCCTCCAGCTGTGGAGAAACTGCAAATCCCATCATGCCTCTGCCTCTAGGAGTCATGCCTGTGATTGTCAGGGTCTTACAATATCTCATGGGTCTTGCAGTTTCAAAACTGCTGGAGGGCCGAGTTTGCCCTTGCCTGCTCTAGATGCTTCCTATAGACTGTAATGAGTGTCTGGATTCTGGATGAATGTATTTTGGACCATTCCTCCTCACAAAACATCTCCAGTTCATTTAGGTTTGATGGTTGCCGAGCATGGACAGCCCGCTTCAAATCACCCCACAGATGTTCAATGATATTCAGGTCTGGGGACTGGGATGGCCATTCCAGAACATTGTACTTGTTCCTCTGCATAAATGCCCTAGTATATTTTGAGCAGTGTTTTGGGTCGTTGTCTTGTTGAAATATCTAGCCCCGGCATAACTTCAACTTTGTGACTGATTCCTCAACATTATTCTCAAGAATCTGCTGATATTGAGTGGAATCCATGCGACCCTCAACTTTAACCAGATTCCCAGTACCGGCACTGGCCACACAGCCCCACAGCATGATGGAACCTCCACCAAATTTTACTGTGGGTAGCAAGTGTTTTTCTTGGAATGCTGTGTTCTTTTGCCGCCATGCATAATGCCCCTTGTTCTGACCAAATAACTCAATCTTTGTTTCATCAGTCCACAGCACCTTATTCCAAAATGAAGCTGGCTTGTCCAAATGTGCGTTTGCATAGGCGTGTGTGCAGAAAAGGCTTCTTTCGCATTACTCTCCCACACAGCTTCTCCCTGTGCAAAGTGCGCGGAATTGTTGAAGGATGCACAGTGACCAATATTTTATGTGCCTGCCACTTCTGGCCTTAACAAGAACTGTGCCTGTGGTCTATAATTTCCTCACTATGTTCCTCACAGTGGACACTGACAGCCTATATCTCGTGATAACTTTTTGTATCCTTCCCTTAAACCATAATGTAGAACAATCTTTGTTTTCAGGTCATTTGATAGTTGTTTTGAGGCCCCCATGTTGCCACTCTTCAGAGGAGAGTC
This sequence comes from Rana temporaria, assembly GCF_905171775.1. Lineage (NCBI taxonomy): Eukaryota > Metazoa > Chordata > Amphibia > Anura > Ranidae > Rana > Rana temporaria. The sequence continues at coordinate 207,295,425 of NC_053491.1, read as the reverse complement.
AAAGAGAACAACAACTTGCAATTGGCCACCTTAACCACTTCCTTACTGGGCACTTAAACCCCTTCCTGACCAAAGGACTTTTTGCGATTCGGCACTGCGTTTCTTTAACTGACAATTGCGCGGTCGTGCGACGTGGCTCCCAAACAAAATGATTGTCCTTTTTCCCCCACAAATAGAGCTTTCTTTTGGTGGTATTTGATCACCTCTGCGGTTTTTATTTTTTGCTCTATAAACAAAAATAGAGCGACAATTTTGAAAAAAAAAAAATTTTTTTTACTTGTTGCTATAATAAATAGCTCAATTTTTTTTTTACGTTTTTTTTTTATCCTCAGTCTAGGCCGATACGTATTCTACATATTTTTAGTAAAAAAAAAAAAAATAACCGCAATAAGCGACTGGTTTGCGCAAAAGTTATAGCGCCTACAAAATAAGGGACAGAATTATTATTATTTTTAATTTTTTTTTACTAGTAATGGCGGCGATCTGCGATTTTTATTGGGACTGCGACGTTATGGCGGACACATCGGACACTTTTGACACATTTTTAGCGCCATTCACATTTATACTGCAATCAGTGCTATAAATATGCACTAATTACTGTATAAATGTGACTGGCAGAGAAGGGGTTAACACTAGGGGGTGAGGAAGGGGTTAAATGTGTACCCTAATTAGTGTTCTAACTGTGGGGGAAGGGGGGTGACTGGGGGGGTGACCGATCTGTGTCTCTATGTACAAGAGACACAGATCCGTCTCCTCTCTCCCCTGACAGCACCGCTGTCTGCGAGAGCCGGGAATGAGAGATGATCTCATATGTAAACATATGAGATCATCTCTCATTGGCCGCACAGATCGCCTAGGAAACGGCCGCTCCGATTGGCCGTTCACGGCGATCTGTGACTGGCTGTGTCCAAGGGACACGGTCAGCACTGCAGTTCCCCGCTGCGCGCTCGGGAGCGCGCGCGGGGAACGTGCAAAGGGGCGGCCGGAAAAAGACGGCCTGTTAGAGATTGGGAGCCACGCTGAGGCCGTACAAAGTCGTACGGCCGTCAGCAAGTGGTTAAATACTTTTTCTCATGATTGGATGCACCTGTCTATGAAGTTCAAGGCTTAATGAGTTCACCAAACCAGTTGTGCGTTCCAATTAATCAGTGCTAAGTAGTTACAGGTATTCAAATCAACAAAATGACAAGGGTGCTCAAATTTATGCACCTATCTAATTTTGTTTTTAAGCATATTGCGCATTTTTTGTTAATCCAATAAACCTAATTTCCCTACTGAAATATTACTGTGACCTTCAGTTATTTGATAGATCAAAATAAAATTGCTGATCCAAACACCAAAATATTTATAAATGATAATCTTGGAAATTGTCTGGGGTTCCTAAACTTTAGCATACGACTGTAACTCATACAAATATCTTGCAAACCAAAGTCAGTTGCCAGCGATTACCTTTTGAAACTGGTTCCTTCAAATATCCTAATTAACAGTATCAATATGCAATTACTTCTGTAGCACTACCCCCGGAGGAGCTGCTGGATTGTTTTGGGCGGCATGTTACCTCTATTTCCTCGCCGTCTAGGGTATCAGATGAGAGTTGAGAAAAAGTTCAATGTCCACACTTAGACTTTTTCTTTGATTTATTTGCTGAACTTGGTAAAAGAATAAAATAAGTAGTTGCAGAGGTGGAAGGGTAATAGGTAATAGGTTCAGGTGTACAACTTCTGTCCGGAAACACTCCTACTTTCAGCAACACAGCTTTCGTTGCCACTCTAGCCAGAGTGGGTATTGCGCACCCGGATAGGCCTCTCTCACTAGCCTTGCAGCCGAGATGGCGCACGGAATATGGTACAGTCTCTGCCACAGACCTTCCCACAGGTGGAGGTATATTCGGTCCAAAATCCTCTCAACACAGGATTCAGCACCTGGATCTCTCCCGATTAACGTCTTGTGAACTTAGAACTGACAGGCGACCATCATTCAGACTTTCAGTAATAGTGTGTCCTTCGATAAAGTTCCGCGTCTCTCCCGAGATACCAGCCTCATGCTCGGAGCTCTCCAAGATAGGTTCTTCATCGAGTGGCTTCCTCCCTCCAGGACGGACAGCACAGGACCACTCTGCAAACGTTGACCCAGTCTGACTACCGGGCCTACTTAGTAGATCACAACTCTGGACCAACGTGGTCCCGGAGCCAGGAACACTTGAACACGCACCCCCGGGCAGGAGGGCCCCACACCGGGGTGGTGGGACGACAGACCCAGGATCGACGACCCTGATCCAATGGCGTCTGTCCCTTAAGTACTCCTCCCCAGCATGCACAGCTCCCACTGATTCCCTGCCGAAGGGGAACACCCAAAACACCTTGACCTGACTGCTGCCACCCTTGGCCTGGGGTGGTAACGGCACCCCAGACAACAATAGTGGTCACTCACAGTACAGACATGGCTGGAACAGAGGCCCAAATTTGGAAAAATCATACGGTCTGAGTCAACTAACTCTCAGACTACCCCCTAAATTTAGAGCAGCGCCGGCTAAAAAGTAGCAGGCCGCTACACTTCATATACTTAAAAAATATATCATACTGTGCATAAAAACTAACATCCACTAGTTCATGTGATTTTAATGTGCTCGCACTATAAGCAATATGAAAATCCAGTCCTCAAGCTCCAAAACAGTGTTTCAGAACGAGCTGTAGGACACAAGGATCCATCCTGAGTGCTGGAGGAGTCTGTTGGACAGAGCTGAGCATGGAGGAGGGGAGGAGAGCTCCTCATCAGACCTTCCCATAGGGCAGCGGAAGTAGCAAAGTTAGCATATGGGACCAGGTTGGAGGAGGAGAAAGCGTGTATAAAGTGCTGCTGACTTGCTTATTTAAAATAAGGGGTCAAAATAATGAGTTTCTGCAGGGGAGTGATGTTGAGCACTTTACATCATGGAAGAGCACTATGGAGATGAATTAAGGAAGCATAATATTTGGACTGGCACTTTATTGGAGATTAAGGACTGGATTTGCACATTTTTTATAGCACAAGCTCTTTTAATTAACATGGACTGGTGGATGTAGGTTTTTATGCGCATTCATATATGTTTTTCAAGTATATGAAGCCACTGCATATAGATATATTGAGAAATTTGAAGGAATCTGATTCAAAATGTAACAGCTGGCAAATGAATTTGGTTTGCAGTTATTTGTACTAGGTGGTGCAATAATATAGAAATAGCACATTCACATTATTATCTAAATATCCCTAGCATATCTGAGATGCAGAGTTTCACCTCATTCATTGACTCTGTACATAGCGCTATCCTGAACACTGCACCTTATATGTAACTCACTCCTGAACACTGCATTCTGTACATAGCGCATTCCTAAGCACTGCACTCTGTACTTGTGCACTCCTGAATACTGGACTCTGTACTTGGAGCACTCCTGGATCTATTTGAGTACATTTTTGTGCAGCAATCCTCTGGACATCCTTATATATATCTATATATATAGAGAATGGAGTCCTAGATAGCAGCAGAGGCGGCCATCCCCATCTGGGGGGGGGGGGGTGCCGAGCACAGGGGAGCTCGGGAGAGCTGGGAGGGAGCCTCATCCTTATATAGTCATGGAAGAGGTCTCCTGGAACAGAGGGGATGGAGAAGCTATTGAAACGGATGTCCGGGTAAAGTTCTCTACCATGGACTCAGGGCAGGTGAATGTTGGTAAGTGTGACAGTGGATGTTCTGGAAGAGGCATGCCAGTGGAGCTGGGTGCAAGGCCAGACTGTGGGAATCGTGTCAAGTCGCTGCGGCCTGCGGGCGCAGGATTTGCAGGCCGGACTAGCTGAGATCAGTAGTCCACCAAGTCAAACTTACTAGGCCTCCGGGGAGGGGTACTGCAGGCCTTTGGCCTAGTAACTTCACAGTCAAACTAACACCAAGTACAACTAAATACAGCCAGCAAGCTGGGATTATTCAGAGTGATCCCCTTTTGTCAGTATGAAGATGATGGAACCAAGAGAGACTAATGCCGCCTACACACGACCATTTTTAATGGTCTAGAAAAAACAAAGTTTTTTTCAACCCGATTATTGTTAAGCCTGCCTTGCCTACACACGATCATGAAAAAAAATGCTCGAGCAAAGCGCGGTGACGTACAACACGTACGACGGCACTATAAAGGGGAAGTACCATTCGGATGATGCCACCCTTGGGGCTGCTTTTGCTGATTTTGTGTTAGTAAAAGTTTGGTGAGAGACGATTCGTGCTTTTCAGTCTGTTACAGCGTGATGAATGTGCTATCTCCGTTACGAACGCTAGTTTTACCAGAACGAGCGCTCCCGTCTCATAACTTGCTTCTGAGCATGCACGTTTTTCACGTCGTTAAAGCCTACACACGACCATTTTTTACGACGTTAAAACCGTCAACGTGAAAAACGACGCGAAAATTTAGAGCATGTTCTACATTTTTAATGGCTATTTTTAACGTCGCGAAAAATGCTCTGGAGCCTACAGACGATCGTTTTTAATGACATAAAAAAAATGTAATTTTTCACATCGTGAAAAATGGTCGTGTGTACGCAGCATCACAGTTTATAGTTGAAGTATGTGCAGGGGGGATAAGTGTTCAATAGTCTGCAGGAGCTGTGCAGAGGAGGAGCAATAGTCTGCATGAATGATGCAGGAGAAGAGACTAGAAATGTTAGGGTGCATCAATTCTTCATGGCTCAACCTGTTTTGTTCTAATTCTTAAATTCTTGTTCTATGGGCATCCCATATCCCTTTCCCCCAACCAAGTTATATCCCCCAATAAACAAAAACAAAACAACGCAAATGACTGTTCATTGTTTTTGAGGTGATAGATGAAGGTCTGGCAGCAGGGTGATATGGTGGATGTCAGTAACTAGTAGCAACCATCCGCTACAGTAGTATAAGTACCTATACAATATGTGTAGAAGTAAGTATAAAATAATAATTAAGTAAATATACTATCAAATTAAATAAAATTTAAAAAAAAACTGATTTATAGACTGTATTGTATATGTACTATGATGAACTTACTCAAATGAAAAAAATAAATAAATGCAGTGCTGAATAATGGGCAGTAGATGGCAGCATCTTACTCAACCTGGCATTGTACAGTACGCTTTTCGACTAGTTTCATCATCATTTAAACATATATACATTTCACAAATTAGTTATTTACTTATTTTTTCATTATAAATGAGAAAGAGAGAAAGAGAATTCCCAGTATTTACTGGAGTTTTTGTTTTTGCAGTGTACTTATTGTCCCAGAACATCTTGTAAATATTTTATCCTGTACATTTCAAGATAATGTTTTTCTAACTTTTTGTGAAAAAATCATGCCTTATTGGATCAGAATGTTTTGCAGTACAGTAATTACATTCACTAACAGCCGCCCTGCCAGACTTCTTATAAAGGACCATGAAGCTCTTAGAAAACCATGCATGACAAAGGTGAACCCTTCCAAAATATTGCCTTTGCAGCAGAGTAGAGGTTTGCTCTAGGAAGTGTGAATAACTTCTCTCTGCTGCCAGTCACCACATATAACATGACAGCAGGTCCTGTTGTGCCCATCCGAGCATCCCTGGTTAGTTTCAGAGCTATTTTCCTTCCACTGGCACATCTGGAAGGTTCCTGGTCTGGAAAGAAAGGACATCTCTGGGCCACAGATAAGCAATTTCACATTATACACTTGTCAGTTTATTTTTATCACTTTGTTTTTATTATTAACCACTTCAGCCCCGGAAGATGTGGCTGCTCAATGACCTGGCCATTTTTTGCAATCTTTATTTTTTGCGCTATAAACAATAAAAGAGAAACAATTTTGAAAAAAAATACCACAATATTTTGTACTTTTTGCTATAATAAATATCCCCAATTTTTTTTAATTAAAAAGCAAATGTTTTCCTCCGTTTAGGCCGATATATATTCTTCTACATATTTTTGGTAATAAAAATTGCAATAAGCGTATATTGATTGGTTTGCGCAAGTTATAGCGTCTATAAAATAGGGGATAAATATATGGCAGTTTTATGTTTGTTTTTTTTGTAGCAATGACGGTGATCTGAGATTTTTAGCAGGACTGAGACATTATGGCAGGCAGATCGGACACTTGACACATTTTTGGGACCATTGACAATTATACAGCGATCAGTGCTATAAAAATGCATTGATTACTGTGTAAATGTCACTGGCAGGAAAGGGGTTAACACTAGGGGGCGATCAAGGGGTTAACTGTGCTCCCTAGTGTGTGTTCTAACTGTAGGGGGGACAGGACTGACTAGAGGAGATGACAGATCGCTGTTCCTAGCTATTAGGAACTCATGATCTGTCTCTTCTCTCCTCACAGAACAGGGATTTGTATGCTTACATACACACGTCCCTTTTCTGGTTCTCGTGCCCGTGAACGCACGTGGCCGGCAGCCACCGCGACCGCGACCGCGAACCACGCGCATCAGCACCCCCACCGTGCAGTGGGCGCATGCCTGCTTATGATGCAGGTTTGGTAGAGTCATGTGCAGTTGTGTAAATGTCAGAAAAATATCATTGGCGAAAAAGGAAGTTTTACATTTTTTGTTGTACACTGGAATCTCATAGATTTCAGGGTGCAGCCTAATGCAAGCCGCCAACGGCTCTATGCATAGGGCAAAGAGAAGGTATTAGCCTTGTCTAGTACCATTAGCAATTGTAAAAGAAGGTGAGGTGGAGAAATGTGTTCTGATAATGGCAGGAGGGGAAGATGTGCGTAACTCTAAAGCCTCGTACACACGATCGGACTTCAATCGGACAAACCCGTGGATTTTTGTCCAAAGGGCGTTTCCCATTAACTTGGTATGTATACACACGGTAAAACATTTTTAGCCACAAATGTAGTGACGTAATAGATGTACTACGTGATTTTTCAGCTCTTTAGCGCCACCCTTTGGGCAACTTTTGCTAATGTCTTATGGTTAGCATTGCTTCTGCGAATGCGTGTTTGTACTTTGGATTTTAGTCTGACGGATTTGTGTACACGCGATCGCATAATCCGACGTATCACATTTGTTGTCGGACAATTTGAGATCATGCACAGCCAACATTTGTTGTCGGAAATTTCGCCAACAATTGTCAGATGGAGCATATGGTCGGACTATCCGACAAAACACGTCGGACAATTGTTGTCGAAATTTCAAATTGTGTGTACGGGCCTTAAAGCGGAGGTCCGCCTAAAAAAAATATATTAAAAGCCAACAGCTAAAAATACGGCAGCTGCTGACTTTTAATAAATGGACACTTACCTGTCCAGGGTGCCCGTGATGTCGGCAGCCGAAGCTGATCAATCGCTCGGCTCTCGGCTGCCCCCGCCACCATCCTCAGTGAGGGAATCAGAAAATGAAGCCTACTGCGCATGTGCGAGTCACGCTGCGTGTCCTCACTGGTCCCCGCTATCTTCTGGGACCTGTGTGTTTCCCAGAAGACAGTAGGGGAGGACAGTGTAGGCGCCTGACATGATGTAGATCACCACAATCACTGCAGTGATCTGTGTCAGGAAGTGGGAGCAAACACCTGTATTAGACAGGTATCTACTCCCCCCTCCCCCCTGAAAGGTGCCAAATGTGACATCGGAGGGGGGGGGGAATCCAAAAAGTGGAAGTTCCATTTTTGGGTGGAACTCCACTTTAAGAGTAATAAACAATAATTTCCAACTAAGCCTATCAAAGACTTTTTCCACATCGAGACTGAGCAGGAGTGTCCATTTTAAAAATTTATGTATAATGTTACATGATATCAGGAGTCAAGTCCTGGGGAAAAAAGTGTTGGAACTCCCACCCAAGATCCACTCCCTCACCAAAAAAAAAAATGATACGCTCATATGCATAATTACTAAACCGCATGTTTTTTTGTTTTCGATCCACTGTACCTTAGTAATCCTTTATGTTGCTGGCGGCTTCCTGTATATGGATTCATCGAGTAGTGTGCGGGTATTCCGTCACTTCCTCAATGCTGCAATGTCTCCTGGGAGCTTTTGTCATTGTTCCCAGGAGATACGGGGGTCTGCCACGAGTTATCGCGGGATTTAGAAAGAACTTTAAGCAAGTTAAGTTTTACCAAGTGACAGTGACTCGAGCTGGGCATCGCCGCTTAGTGAAGGATTGGCTCGGGCGGCTCGGCTGCTCTCGGCTGCTCTAGTCCTGCAAAGGGAACTGAGTTCCTGCTGTGAAAAAAGTGCAGGGAGTCTGTTCCCAAAAAATGTTTTTCCTTTACAACTCCTTTAAGTGCCAATGGAGCCATAGGTTATACTCAGGACTCTACTCACTGAAAGAGCGAGTTTAAATACTTAAGGGTCATGTTCTTTAAATAGAATTAAATGCAGTATCCATACAGTTCTTGGGACTGTGGTGTTGGGGTATAGAAGGGAGTTGTCTGACATAAAAAGAGTCAGACCTCCATACAATCAAAGCCTCAAAGTCAGGTTCCAACATGGACCTGGTTATCCTTCTGTCTTTCCTCTGTGTTGGCTAGAGAGTCTGCCCCCCTAAGGTCTCAACGATCTCCTCAATCCCTCCACTTTATATATGAGAGAATAGAAGAGACAATATGCCTCCCATAGTGTAAAACCATTTAAACATTACTGTATTCTTCTTTTTTTCTTTCCTTTATTTTTGTTTTTACTATTGGATATAGATACTTTTGACACTTGCATGCAACAATAACACTATTTGGTAGCGCCTGGGACAACACACAGTTTTTTGACGCAATGTCCACTTTAAACTTTCATAGATACTAAATATACAGTGATGTAGCAGCCATTCTCTTGTGTCATGTCCCTAGGTACCAAACACAGAAATATTACAATAGAACCTTACATGCTGCCAAAGTCTGTAGATCTTTAGAAACTATACATACAAGGTAAAGCCCAGTTCCCAATTCCAGAAAATGGTGCATATAACTATCCAGCATGAATTGGGGCACTGTAACATTTCAGAATAATGGAAAGTCATCACAAATATATTGTTATTATCTCAGCATGTAATATTAAAGCACAAGCAGAGCAAGCATTGCAATTGTGGTTGTAGGTCACAGAGAAACACAGGGCGCTTCCGTGTCTATAGAGAAGAGCAAGCAGCTCACAGTGCATTATAAAAGATAAAATGATTACATGGCCTCAAAATTAAACTCATTTTTTCTAGCAGATGCAAATTCTACATCAGAGTGAAAAGTACTAGTGAACAATTTAGACTGTGCAGTAGACTGAAAAACAAATCAGATAAGGCATATTTCTAAGCATCCATTCACTGCAGGTGAATCTTTCTAGTGCATGAGTCTTAAATGGGTATGAATATTTTGGGGTAGATCTACGTACAACGGCGCATTAGTGCGCCGGGCGTAGCGTATCTAAGATACACTACGCCGCTGTAACTTACTTTTTTTTCTTTGGAATCCTCAACGAATTTGCGCCGTAAGTTACGGCGGCGTGGTGTATCTCTTGCGGCCTAATTGCGCGGAATTCAAATGGATGTAATGGGGGCGTGTTTTATGTAAATAAGTCGTGACCCGACGTAAACAACATTTTTTTTAACTGCGCATGCGCCGTCCCTGGGAGTATCCCAGTGCGCATGCTCGAAATTTAACCGGAACAAGCCAATGCTTACGACGGTGACGTCATTCTAAGCAAATTCCTATTCGCGAACGACTTATGCAAACAACGTAAAAAATTCAAAATTGTACGCGGGAGCAACGGCTATACTTAACATTGAGTACGCCACCATATAGCAGCTTTAACTATACGCCGGAAAAAGACGAACAAAAATGACATACAAAAATGCGCCGGGCCGACGTACGTTCGTGGATCGCCATAACTAGCTAATTTGCATACTCAACGCGGATTTCCACGGGAACGCCACCTAGTGGCCGCTGAAAAATTGCAGCTTAGATCCGACGGCGTACTAAGACATATGCCTGTCGGATCGATCCCAGATGCCGTCGTATCTTGTTTTGTGGATACAAAACAAAGATACGACACAGGAAATTTAAAATTACGCCGGAGTATCAGTAGATATGCTGGCGTAATCCTTTTGTGGATCTGCCCCTTTATCTGCAGTGAATGTTTGGTAAATGTCACATTCACTGCTTTATAAATATGCCCCATCATGTGATTTATCAGACTGGAAACAACTTAAAGCGGTGGTTCACCCTCAGTAACAACATTATAGCATTAAATTCAGCATAGTAGCGCGAGCTACAGTATGCCTTTATTTATTTTTTTTGCCCCGTACTCACTGTGTAATCCTATAGAGAAGATTCCGACGTTCCTATCCAGAGGCAAGATGATTGACGGCCGGCTATGGCACATCACGCTCCCCGAAGATAGCCAGAGTAGGTCTCGGCTCTTCCCGGCGCTATACGGCGCCTGCGCACAGACATCGGAGCTGACTGCGCAGGCGACGTGAAGAGCAAACACCTATTTCGGCTATTTCAGTGAAGCTTAACGCGCCATAGCCGGCCGTCAATCACGAGCCCTCTGAATAGGAACGCCCATTCCCCGGAAACTTTAAAACGCGATTACAGAGTGAGTACGGCGCCCAAAAAAAAAAATAGAGGCATACTGTAGCTCACGCTACTATGCTGATTAAGATGCTAGAAAAAAAAATGTTTTAGGGAGAACCCCCACTTTAAGAAATTAGGTTTGGAAAAAAAAATATTTTCTAAAACAAACCCACTAATATTGTAAAACCCAATGAAGCATAACTAAACTCAGGCCTAACTTCTCAAAGGCAGACACAACTACATTTCACTACTGGCAAAACTATCCTACAAAAGATTGAATGAATGAAACAAACAAAACATAATTTCTACAGTGCAAAATATGTATTACTTCAAGGGTGTGTGAGTTGCTGATGGAGCACCCAATGGCCAACTATTGTGACTTATGCATTGAAATAGTTGCTACGGCTATTTCAACAGAAAACACATTCATCGTTTTTTTGTGTATTCCTAGGAAATATTCAAAGGAATAGTGGACATCAATTAAATGCAAAAGGAAAGTACTCCTAATTTATTGTTTTGTAAAAAGAGTGCTGGTAAATAAAAATTATATTAATAAACCAATTCCTAACTGTCACAGTTATTTAGAATTCCTTCTGCACCAACAGATGGCAGCAAATCAATTCTTTTAAAACACACAAACATTTTCATAGCTGTACTGCCTTTTATGAAAACAGCACTTACAGAGGGATTTAATACAAAGTAACAATTATTTTTTAAAAATTGCCATCATTACTTCAAGTTTGTAATAAAGTAAAGTTATTTTAAATTTTGATTTTACATAAAATTGTTATTGCTTAGTGAAAGTTATTCTCAAACGACTCTCTGGCCCACCGTTGAAAACATCAAAGCTAGTGTTACAATATAAGGTTTGGGACTAACATTTTGTTTGTGACAATCACAATTCTTCAGACTCCAAAATTTTCTGTACACTGGAAAGTTTTGAATAAAATTTAGCAATTCAGTCGAGTGTGAGAAAGATTGCTAGACATTTTGGCCCGGATTCACAAAGCACCTACGCCGTCGTATCTCGGGATAAGCCGCGTAAGTGTAAATATGCTCCGTCGTATCTATGCGCCACACTCTGAAACAAAGATACTGTACACCTGAAAATAGGCTTCTTCCGACCAACGTAACTTTCCTACTCTGGGCCTAAAATTTAATGTGGTAAATAAGCTTGAGCATTTTACAGAATTTGAGTTAACCAACTAAGGACCTTTGGGAGTAATTTAACATATTTATGTGCTATGTACCATACTGTACATATATTATATACTGATTTTAGGTGTGGGCTCCTCTTGAAGCCCTAGTATTGATGAATATACTGCTTCCTGATAGTAGTAATGAATGTATTGCTCTATGATAGTGATCCTTATTGATCTTTTTTACAGCACCTCAAAAGGCAGCTGAAAGAGCATGATATCGTGGCTCGCCCCTTATTTTACACTCCTCCTCACTTCTGTGTTGAAGCAACCTATTTTAATGGGTTAAAGCCTGCTGCGATAAAGTTTGCTGAATTGATTGGCAGCAGATTTTAATGCAGGCAAAATAAGACCTGTACTTTTTTAATGCTCCACATCACACAGAAGGTTCAAAGACGGTTAACTGAAACACAGGGCATTGGCAAGGTGAGTTGGGGTTCCTTCAAATAAATGGAAGCAAAGCACACCACACTGCACTACAGATCAGTACATTACTGCAGTGCATAGTTGTAAATGCGCATGTATTCCTTTCTTTTCTAGCAGTGGCCATGCTATGCAGCCAGAGCACATGGATGTCGTAGAGTGGAAAACCAAACTTTCTTCATTCCCTTCCCAGATGTAGAGCAAGCAGAATTTTATCAGCAGCTGCAAATGCACTTGTTTCTTATTCCTGCTCTACACTACAGCTAATCCCGCCATTTCTCCAAATGCTGAAATAAAGGAGTTTATTTCAGCACTCATCACTAACTTGCTGCAGGAGAATGTGCAGGAATTAATTTAATCACTAGGGATGAGCCGAACACCCCCAGTTCTGTTTGCAGCAAAACATGCGAACAGGCAAAAAATTTGTTCGAACAGGCAAACACTGTTTAAGTCTATGGGACACGAACATGAAAAATCAAAAGTGCTAATTCTAAAGGTTAATATGCAAGTTATTGTCATAAAAAGTGTTTAGGGGCCAGGGGCCTGCCCCAGGGCACATGTATCAATGTAAAAAAAAGTTTTAAAAACTGAAGTTTTTTCGGGAGCAGTGATTTTAATAATGCTTAAAGTTAAACAATAAAAGTGAAATATACTTTTAAATTTCGTACCTGGGGGGTGTTTATAGTATGCCTGTAAAGTAACGCCTATTCCCGTGCTTAGAAAAGTCCCTGCACAAAATGACATTTCTAAAGTAAAAAAAGTAATTTAAAACTACTCGCAGCTATAATGAATTGTCGGGTCCCGGCAATACAGATAAAAGTAATTGAAAAAAATTACATGGGTCCCCCCCAGTCCATTACCAGGTCCTTTGGGTCTGGTATGAATATTAAGGGGAACCCTGTGCCAAATAAAAAAAAAATGGCTTAGGGCCCCCTCAAAATCCATATTAGATCCTTCAGGTCTGGTATGGATTTTAAGGGGAACCCTGTACCAAAATAAAAAAAATTGCGTGGGGTTCCCCCAAAAATCCATACCAAACCCTTATCCGAGCACGCAATCTGACAGGCCGCAGAAAAAAAAGGGGGGTTTAGAGAGTCCCCCTCCTGAACCATACCAGGCCACAAGCCCTCAACATGGGCAGGCTATCCCCATGTTGATGGGAACAAGGGCCTCATCCCCACAACCCTTGCCCGGTGGTAGTGGGGGTCTGCGGGTGGGGGGCTTATCGAAGTCTGGAAGCTCCTTTTAACAAAGGGGATCCCCAGATGCCAGCCCCCCAATGTGAATTGGTAACGGGGTACATTGTACCCCTACCATTTCACCCAAAAAAGTGACAAAAAAGGTACAATGTACCCGTTACCAATTCACATGGGGGGCCGGCATCTGGGGGTCCCCTTTGATAAAGGGGGCTTTCAAATTCCAAGAAGCCCCCTGCCCGCAGACCCCCACAATCACCAGACAAGGGTTGTGGGGATAAGTCCCTTGTCCCCATCAACATGGGGTCATCCTCCCCATGTTGAGGGCATGTGGCCTTATACGGTTCAGAAGGGGGTCGCTCTCTTGTCCCCCCTCTTTTCCTGCGGCCTGCCAGGTTGCATGTTTAGATAAGGGTCCAGTATGGATTTTTGGGGGGAACCCCACGCCATTTATTTTTATTTTTGGCGCTGGGTTCCCCTTAAAATCCATACCAGACCTGAAGGTCCTTGTAATGGACTGGGGGGGACCCGTGTCGTTTTTTCAATGAATTTTATCTGTATTGCCGAGACCCGACAATCCATTACAGCCGTGAGTAGTTTTAAATTAATTTTTTTTCCTGTAGAAATTTCATTTTGTGCAGGGACTGTTATTGTTATACCTGAATAGTTCCACATGTACTGGCACTTTAAGGCTGGCTCCACCCAGCAGTGATGGCAAGGGTCAAGGGGCATAGTAGCCATCTTAGAGAGAGCACATGTAGGAAGCAGAGATATGGATTGTCCTGAGATGCATGTTCCAGTGTACAGCCTGTACTGAATAAACATCCATTGTTCCAGACCAGAGTCTTGTGTCCCTCACAACACAGAGGATATAACAGTGGCGACGAGGATGGGATTTACAAAGTGTCTATCAGTCTGAGAGAGAGACAACGACATTGTGGATTGTCACCTGGATAAAAGCAATCACAGATCCCAGCAGGAAAATGCCATTAATCGGGACATTAAGTGAGTTTGATGGAGAACAGACATCCTGGAGTTCCTGGGTTGAGAGACTGGAACAGTATTTCAGTGCAAATGCCATCCCAGACAACAGGCAAGTAGCAGTGTTTCTGACAGTGGTTGGGGCCAAAACATATGACACTCTGAGGGATCTGCTTTCCCCTGTAAAACCAGCAGCTAAGACATTGGCAGAGTTGCTGACACTGCTAGAGAATCACTTCCAGCCTAAACCATTAGAAATTGCAGAAAGATTTCGCTTCTATCAGAGGCAGCAGCAGACAGGTGAAGAGATTAAAGTTTATGTGCTCACCCTTCGCAGACTAGCCTCTACCTGTTCTTTTGGGGACTACCTACCTACTGCACTGAGAGATAAGTTTGTTATGGGACTGAGTTGTGAGTCAACACAAAAGAGACTGTTAACAGAGAAAGACCTTACCCTTACAAAGGCAATTGAGATAGCTTCAGTGATGGAAATGGCTGTGAAAGATACAGAGGAATTGAACCCCCAGAGCAGAAGGGAAGAGGTGAAGCAGGAAGTTTTCAGAACAGCAGTCAAGCCAACTGCTGCAAACTGGAAATACAGACCCCCACCAAGCCGGGAGTCAGCTTGCTACCATTGTGGGAATACAGACCATGACCACAAAGTCTGCCGGTTTAAGGATCAGACCTGTCATAATTGTGGTAGGACCTGCCATCTGAAACGAGTTTGCCGTAGCAAGAAGGTGCGAGATTAACAACCTCTGAACCCCAAGACTAAGACATATATGGTGGGAAGATATACATCATCATCTGAGTCAGAGGATGAGGAAGTGCTCCACAGGTTAGACATACATCATATGCATTCAGCACCCTCCGCAATGACTGTAGATGTAACCATTGAGGGAAAGAGACTCAAGATGGATGTAGACACAGGAGCAGCAGTTTCAGTTATCACCCAGAAACAATGGAGACAACTTCAGACCCGAAAAACTGTCCGCCCAACACCAATCAAACTGCAGGCATACTCAAAACAGATACTCCACCCACTGGGTTACGCAAAAGTACAGGTATTGTACAAGGGTCAGACAAAGAGACTTGTAACGGCTAACAAGCCATGCAGTTCTTTGTAGTCCTCACTGCATGATGATTATAAATGTCCAGGCAGAATACATAGGTCTGTTACAAGACTGCCATTATATATCCTAGAAAATGGGGGACCCCCTCTATTTGGGAGAGACTGGATTGCTCACTTTGGTATGCCAGACATCGCCATAAGTCCCTGTAACACCGTTACAATTCCATTAGGAGATAATGAGGGATGGGTGGTGTCCCTGAAGCAGCGGTTCCCAAATATTTTTGATGACCAGTTGGGAAAAATAAAGCATGACTGTGTGAGACTCAAGCTGAAACCCAACGCTCAGCCTAAGTTCTTCAAAGCTCGGACAGTACCTTTCGCACTCTGAGCAGGTGTGGAAGCAGAACTAAGTCGGCTGGAACAAGGTGTCATCTCAAAGGTAGAGCACAGCGAGTGGGCATCACCAGTTGTACCGGTAAAGAAATTGAATGGGGACTTGCGCATTTGTGGCGATTTCCGCATGGCACTGAACTCTCAACTGGAAATAGACCAGTATCCCCTACCCAGAGTAGATGACATTTTTGCCTCTCTTGCAGGGGGTCAAAAGTTCACCAAGCTTGATCTCAAACAAGCATATTTACAGTTTGAGGTCCATCCTTCTTCCCGCAAGTTTCTGACCATCAACACCCACAAGGGACTGTATCAATATAATCGGATGGTGTTTGGGGTAGCCTCTGCCCCAGCCATTTGGCAACGAAAAATGGACGAGATTTTGGCGGACATTCCTTTCACTCAGTGCCTGCTAGATGACATGCTCATTACAGGACGGACCGACCAGGAACACAAGCAGAATGTGGAGCTTGTGTTGGCGAGACTCCAAGAACAGGGTCTGAAAGTGAACTTAGCAAAATGCCAATTCATGGTGCCTAAATTGGAGTTTTGTGGCCACCTTGTGGATGTAGAAGGTATACACACCACGGAAGCCAAGGTTGATGCTTTAGTCAAAGCTCCAGCCCCAACCAACGTCCAGCAGCTGCGATCATACCTTGGCTTGCTGAACTATTACCACAAATTCCTGCCAGATCTGGCACACACCTTGTTTCCGTTGAACAATCTTTTGGAGAAACACTTCAGATGGGACTGGTCGCCTGCATACCAACGTGCTTTTGAAGTTTCTAAGCGGAAGCTGTTGGCATCACGCATGCTTGTGCACTATGACCAGTCCTCCAGAAGCCTCTCACCTTGGCTTGTGATGCCTCACCCTATGGTCTGGGGGCGGTACTATCTCACATCTTACCAGATGGGTCAGAAAAACCAGTGGCATTTGCCTCCAGGTCTTTGACAAAAGCAGAAAGCAATTACTCACACATTGACAAAGAGGCTCTTGCGCTGATATGGGCAATTAAGAAGTTTCATCTTTACCTGTATGGTAGGGAATTCACCATACTGACGGACCATAAACCACTCCTTCAGATCTTTAGCCCTGACAAAGGCATCTCCCAGACTACTGCGGCCCGCCTCCAACGCTATGCCCTATTCTTGGGGGCATACAGCTACAAAATTCAGTATCGTGGTCATGATGCCAATGCTAATGCGGACGCTATGTCCCGACTGACAGGGAGGTCCATGGACTTTTCTCCACCTGTCAAGAGTTGTCGTTACACCAGCCTGTCCTTCTTGTCTTCTGGGGAGATAGCAGCCCATACAACCAAGGATACCTTTCTGAAAACAATACTCTCCTGGGTACGGTCCGGTTGGCCTGCAACTGTCACACAGGAGTATGAACCTTATTTCCGTAGGCATATGTAATTAACTGTGGCTGGCAACTGTGTTTTATGGGGAGACCAAGTGATCATTCCACAGACCCTCCGGAGACACATTCTGGACTTGCTACATACTGGTCATCCCGGGAGCACACGTATGAAACATATGTGAATGCTTGTGCTGGATGTGCACAAACGGCAAGAGACCCTCCTCGAGGGTGCGTCCAGCCCTGGACTTGGCCCATGGTTCCTTGGTTTCGCCTACACTTGGACTTTGCAGGCCCGATCAGAGGACACACCTTCTTGATCATAGTGGACGCCCATTCAAATTGGCCTGAGGTCATTCCTGTTACTCAGCCAACGACTAAGGCAACGGTTTCCATACTGTTACATCTCGCTGCTACATTTGGATACCCCAGAGAAATCGTCACAGACAACGGTGCACAATTCACCAGTCAGGAGTTTCAGCGTTTCCTGACTGCCCACAACATCAAGCACAAGTTGACCGCACCTTACCACCCGGCTACAAATGGTCAAGCAGATCGGTTTGTGCAGACTTTCAAACGCTATTTCAAAGCTACAGTGGCTGCAAGTAAACAACAGTCCCTGTCACCCCAGCAGCTGGACTCCTTCCTTTCTGCTTACAGAAACACACCACATGCAACCACTGGGAAAACTCCAGCAGAACTCCTTCTGGGGCGGCAGCCATGGACTGTTTTGGATATGCTCCGCCCTGAAACAGTCCAGGAACATGTACTACAGTCCCAAGACAAAATGGTCAAACACAACGAGCTCCCCCGATTCACAGCCCAACAAAAGGTATGGGCCCGATCTTATGGGGCTTCCAACACCCGTTGGCTTCCTGCTGTCATTGCAGAGACCTTGGGACCCAAGATGTACAAGGTCCGCCTGGAAGATGGTTCCATTTGCAGACGTCATGTGGACCAACTGTGTCCTCGTTCTCAACTGCCCGAATCCCTGATGCCGGCTGAACCACCAGTGTCTCAAGGATCTGCTCCCAGCGAATCAGGATGCACAGAGACTGATGATTGTGGGGACTCTGAACTTTTGAACTCAGCTCCAACAGAGCCCTCTAGCTCTGGTCCGGAGGTCTGTTTACCCTCTGAGCTGGGGGATCCCTTCTTGGCCCTGCCGGTACCCATTCCGGCCAGCCCTGTTTCCTCCGGGCCCGAATCGCTGGATGCCCGGCCTCAACGACACTGTCGCCCTCCTGACCGGTTTCAGTTGCAAGAGCGGTTACGAGACTTTCGACGGGGCCGACGGAAGTGATCCGATGACATATTAACCCCGCAACGGTTCCTGGAAGCTTGAAGTCCCGTAATTCTCCTGTGTTTGGAGGACTGTTATTGGACAGTTATCAGTTAATGTTTTGTGCCTGTTATTGTTTTGTTGTGTTTTTTTTTGTTTTTTTGTTTTTTTCTTAGGGATGGATGGAAGGTGTTATACCTGAAGAGTTCCACATGTACTGGCACTTTAAGGCTGGCTCCACCCAGCAGTGATGACAAGGGTCAAGGGACATAGTAGCCATCTTAGAGAGAGCACATGTAGGAAGCAGAGATATGGATTGTCCTGAGATGCATGTTCCAGTGTACAGCCTGTACTGAATAAACATCCATTGTTCCAGACCAGAGTCTTGTGTCCCTCACAACACAGAGGATATAACAGTTATAAACACGGAAAACATGTGCTACTTTACAGGCATACCACAGATACCCCACAGGTACAACATTTAAAGGAATATTTCACTTTTATTGTTTCACTTTAAGCATTATTAAAATCACTGCTCCCGAAAACGTCAGTTTTTAAAACTTTTTTTTGCATTGATACATGTCCCCTGTGGCAGGATCCAGATCCCCAAACACTTTTTATGACAATAACTTGCATATTAACTTTAAAATTAGCACTTTTGATTTCTCCCATAGACTTTTAAAGGGTGTTCCGCGGCTTTCAAATTTGCCGCAAACACCCCAAATTGTTCGCTATTCTTTACTAAATTGTTCGCTAAATTTCTCTGCCCCATCTGCTGCAGCAAAAAAACAATTACAGCCACTGCTACCCACATGCCCAGTATCTAAATGCAAGCTTGTCCAAGCTGCTGGCTCTACAACTTTTGCTATTCTGTCGGGTTGATTCTGCCCCTTACGTGAATTTGCACAATGGTAGGTTCCCAGTCGCTATTTATTTTCACATAAGGCCATTCTAGCTCTGTACCATCACGTGGAAGGCAATGTTGTGGCATCGTTGAGCAAGGCAGTCAGCTGCAAAGTCCACGTTACTGCTGACACGTGGTCCAGCAAGCATTGTCATGATGATATATTAATTCACACGTCACAAGCCACGTCTCCATACAGATAGTGGTTATGCAAGATTTGTCAGCTCTAAGCCCCTCTTCCCCCTCCTCCATGCACTCCTTTGCTGAACGACAAGTGCCCCTAAGCGTTCAAGGGACTATTCAATGAGTCAGGCTAAAAGGTGCCTTGGGATGCTTCAGTTGGTGTGACTAGGGGACAGGAACTACACGGGAGCAGAGATTCTTGCAGTTCTGCAGGGGCAGGCCGAGAGGTAGTTTACGCCATGCCAGCTGGAGCCAGGACTGGTGGTGTGTGGTAATGGCACAAACCTCCTTTCCGCTCTTATACAGGGAAAGTTGACACATGTGCCATGCCTGGCACGTGTCCTGAATTTGGTGGTGCAGCATTTCTTAAACAGGTACCCAGGGTTGAAAGATCTGCTAAAGCAAGCCAGAAGAGTCAGTAGCCATTTCAGGCATACACAGCCAGTGCTCAGTTGGCTGGAATTCAGCCGGAATTCCACCGGCCCATAAACCCCCTAATTTGTGATATGCTCACCCGGTGGAACTGAACTTTGGCAATGCTGCAGTGTCTGAACATACAGCAATGGGCCGTCAATGAGTACCTGTGTGAGTTTGGCACAACGACAGGCTAAGGCCAGCTCGCCTTTTTTTCCCATGCAATGGCTGCTGATAAAGGATGTATGCACTGTACTGTCACCATTTGAGGAGGCCACGAGTATGGTGAGCTGTGACAATGCATGTATCACTGACACAATCCCTGTCGTGTTCCTGCTGAAGCAGACTCTGTGTGGCATTATGAACAGGGCACTCAAGGCAGAGCAGTGGAAGGAACAGGAGGACTTCCTTTCCTCTCAAGGCCCGCTTTATGCAGACACCATTCTTCCTATGCTACAGAACACACAAGAGGAAAGGGAGGAGGAGGAGGGGGAGGATGAGGGGGATTCTGGCAGTTTTGGAGACATTGGAGCAGAGGAAGACATACGTCAAACATTAAGAGATGGTTTTCCATCCCCAGAACCCTTGGGAGTAGTACGTGGCTGTGAGGAGGCAGTTCCAGATACTGTAATCCTCAGTGACCCTTTGGAGTCTGCTTCTCATATCTCCACAAACTTATGGTACATGGGCTCCCTCATGCTTCAAAACCTGCGAAAGGACCCAAGAATACGTAGCATAAAGGAGAAGGATCACTATTGGTTGACAACCCTCCTTGACCACTGTTACAAGGGGAAAGTCTCAGAACTCATTCTGTCCCCACAGAGGGTGCAGAAGATTAAATCTCTTGAGGACACCTTAAAGTGGAGGTTCCACCAAAAAAAAATATTTCACCAAAAATCTAAAATAAAATAAAAATAAAAAAAATGAAAAAAATAAAAAAAATTTACTCACCCTAAATAGCTGTTGCTATGTGGAAGTGCCGAATCTGCCTCTTCATCGTCCGCGGTGGATTCTCTTCTTCCTCCTACACTGGGCGTCTTCTTGTGAATGGGGCGCGCTGCATTCTGGGAACTGTGTGTGTCCCAGAAAGCAGCCGGCCCATTCACAAAGCGCCGCGCTGCTCGCGCATGCGCAGTAGGAAACGGGCAGTGAAGCCGTACGGCTTCACTGCCTGTTTCCCTTAGGCCTCGTACACACGACAGAGATTCTCGGCAGAATTCGCCGAGAAACTCGGTCAAAACCCAGATTCTGCCGAGAATCTCTGTCGTCTGTACAGTTTTGGCTCGATGGAGCCGCCGAGGAGCTCGACGAGAAAATAGAGAACATGTTCTCTATTTTCTCGTTGGCCGCGTTGTTCTATAGGAGAAGGCGGCCCGCCGAGCTCCTCGGCGGCTTCATCCCAAAACGAGACGAGGAACTCGACGTGCCAAGCACGTCGAGTTCCTCTGTCGTGTGTACGGGGCCTCACTGTGGATGGCGGCGCTTGGAGCTGCCAGGATAGAGGATCGGCCTCGGCGGGGGCTGACATCGCTGGCGGCTAGGACAGGTAAGTGTCCTTATTAAAAGTCAGCAGCTCCAGTGTTAGTAGCTGCTGACTTTTTTTTTTTTTTTTTAATGGAACCTCCTCTTTAAAGAAGAGTTTATCTAATGCTTTTCCTGATTCTTGTAGGTTACAGTGTCATGGAAAACATTGTTTTGAGACTTCTGTTGGTCAAGAGAAGAGCGGTGGAGAAGCTGGCCGCCTAAGTGATGTATGTCACAATTTGTTAAGTCCTCGCCACTCAGGATTTCCACATCCCATTGCTAGCATCTGCATCATATGGTGGACGATTATCTTGGCGGTTGAAAACAGAGATGGAGAGCTTTCCAGTTGCTGGGTCATGAGAATCGATAACTAGCCAGAACTTGCCCAGTATGCAATTGGACCGTCTGACATTTATCAAAATAATTTAGTCCTGGATTACCAGCAGCTATGAAGCCTCTGATGCTGATTAAGTGTTTTTGGGATGTGGCATAGACATGTGCAATTTGTTTATTTCTGAATAAATGTTTTAATGAATTTTCGACAAATTCGTTAATTTTGAGATTTTGGAATTTCGGAATTTGTCAATTTCCAAATTTTCGGATTTCCGAAATTCCGAAATTTAGAATTTCGAATTTTTGAATTGTGAATTTTCAAATTTCTGAAATTAGCGGTTAGGGTTAGTGGTAAGGTAGTGGTAGTGGTAGTGGTAAATTCTAAAATCGAAAATTCGGAAATGAGAAAATTAGAAATTTCGAAAATTGGATTTCCGAATTTCCGAATTTTGGAATTTACGGAATTTCTGAATTTCTGAAAAAAGCAAAATAAATAAATAAATAAAAACGAAAACAAACACATTTGTCAGCAGTGCACATGTCTAATGTGGCATCTCTGCAGGACTTCTAGGCTGTCAAGCATTGTAGGTGTTGATTTCATCTGGGAGATTTTTTTTGTGTAGGTTTCATGGATACAATTAACAGCTAAAGACTAATTTTTCTGCCTATCATTTCAATTTTTGACAGCAAGAGCAATTCTTGCTTTCATCAAGAGTACCTCTATAGGGTTATGGTGTGAAGGCACCACCAACACCCAAAGACCAATTTTTTCACACCTGTTAGACAGATGCATATCATTTCAATTTTTGACAGCAAGGACAATTTTAGCTTTTATCAAGAGTAATTCTATAGGGTTGCAGTTTAAAGGCACAACCAACACCCAAAGACCAATTTTTCCACACCGGTTTGACAGGTGCATATCATTACAATTTTTGAAAGCAAGGCAATTCTTGCTTTTATCATAGATATATATATATATATTTATGATGTGAAGGCACCTTTGACACCCAAAGACCAATTTTTCCACACCTGTTACTTCTAACAAAGTCTGCAGAAGAGACACCAATGTTTATCCAACAAATCTCAAATCTTGTTCCCAGTGCACTACATTGTGGTCTCCCCAAGCCGTTGTTTACAAAATAAAGAAAACTTGCAGGGAACAATTATTGCTGCAATAGGTTCTATACACAGTACAGATGTGCCACTTAACAGGTCAATAAAATGGGACCACCCTGGCACTATATTGAAAGGAATTTTTTATTTTTATTGTTATTTCACATTTTGATGCTTTCACTTTAAGCATCAGTAAATCACTGCTCATTTAAAAATTATGTTTTTTTACAAACTCTTTTTCATTGTCCCCCGGGGCAGTACCCAGACCCCCAAAACCATTGTATGCCCAATTACTTGCATATAAGCCTTAAAAATGGGCACTTTTGATTTCATACAGTTAGGGTCCAGAACGCGCATGTCCAGTACGGGTTTTGCACATGCTCTGAAATGCGTTGTGTTTCCAAACCTCCCGGTGAGGTCACATGTCATCCACGGCACTGCACTCTACGTTGCTACCCATACAAACATGCCAAAACCACACAGACTTTGCCGGCTTCTCAACCTGTGACACCGCGGTCTCTACTTTCCTGGAGTGGCGTGCTGGAAATTTCTCATCAGGACGATTCGATCTAACAGATCAGCCTAAATTACATCTCCCTCTTGTGAGTTTTATATTGTTGTCCTTGCCATTCACATCTTATTAAATTCTACACTTAGAGGCACTTTTCGTTCTGTCTTTTCATAGACTTCAATGGGGTTCGTTATTCGGTTCTGAACTTTTGCGATGTTCGAAAGTTCTGGTAAACAGAACATGGGCCAAACAGGGGGTTGTTCGGCCCATACCTATTCACCACCCCCAGACTTTGCCCTCACTTCAATGTGGGTTGAATAAAAGTATAACATTTCTAGAATTTCTAAAATTGACAATGAACTTATCATAGGCGTGCGCACAGGGTGTGCCAGGTGCCTGCTCCCCCCTTCACTCTGTATCACTACCGGCTTTCCTTCTCTTCTCTCCTCTCCTGCCATCACACCTAGGGGATGTTTAAAGATAAGTGGGGCAAGGTGCCAGTAAATATGTAATTTACCGGCCCCTTCCCCTTCTGAATGAACACAATGAGTGATCAGTAGCGTGTGTTTGAGTTTTCATACCCTAATGCAATAGGCTGTGCACACCTATGGAGCTCATCAAATGGCCTGCAATGTGACTAAGCAGAAACGTGGACACCTAAAGAAGGACTCTTTCACTCTACAACAAGAAAGAGAGAATACTCAGGATCTGACATATCATGTGACCACTGGTTTAGGTGAGTATCTGACACATTTAATTTTTATTTTGAACTTATGCAGTGCTTAGCTAAAATGGAGTGAGAGGTTTAAATTATGGTGGAAAGGAACTTCCCTAGCCAGACTTCAACTTTAAAATGTTATTATAATAGAAACTATAACTTGTCACTTCTAGATAATGACAGTTGAATGCTTAGGGGGAAAAAAATGAAAAGTAGAAAGAAGTGTTCTTTTTCTGTTTTCTCTGCTTGCCACTCATTTTTTAGAAATGTTTTAGAACATGGAGATGTCTTTAGTTAACATTCTGTAATTCCCCAGTGTTCATGTGTACTCATGTATCACTAATAGCTAGGCTGAAAAGGGTCAGATAAGCTGTAGAAATTGAACAAAAGCTTGAGGTAAGATAAGGATAGACTTACATATGAAAATTTCTCATTTTTGGGATTGAGCAGTTTTATACATTTTCTTTTTGAGTGTAAATTTGAGCTACACTAGCAGATGTACAGAAAACAGACATTCTAACTAAAATAGGCAGTAAACAAGTTTTCTTATTCAGAAAACTGTTTTCTCATTGGCACTAAAATTATTATATTGTGTTAATAAATAATTTTGACCAATTTTGTCAGACACAGATAGATGCAGATGGTAATCTTAAAGTGGAGGTTAACCCTAAAACAATTATCTAACATTACATCCAGCATACTGCCGACATGAACAGTATGCTGGTCTTTTTTTTTTTCTCCGTACATACCGTTTAATTGTTATTTTTGCCCAGGCTTTCGGGTTCTGATTCCCGCGGGACTGGGCGTTCCTATTGAAAGCTTAGCTGATTGACGTCTGGTGAAAATCTTCCCATGGCGCATACAGCGCATCACCAGTTTTCCGTAAATAGCCGACCTACGAGTCGGCGCTATACGATGCCTGCGCCCGCCGTGTAGAGCTGACTGTGCAGGCGCCATATAGTGCCGACTCGGAGGTCGGCTATTTACGGAAAACTGGTGACGCGCTTTATGCGCCATGGGAAGATTTTCACCAGACGTCAATCAGCTAGGCTTTCAATAGGAACGCCCAGTCCCGCGGGAATCAGAACCCGGAAGCCTGGGCGAAAATAACAATTAAACGGTATGTACGGAGAAAAAAAAAAAAGACCAGCATACTGTTCATGTCGACAGTATGCTGGATGTAATGTTACAATTTTTTTTTAGGGTGAACCCCCACTTTAAGGTTTTTTTTTTTTTTAACTGTACAGAAAAAAAAAATTGTGTACAGCTTATTTAGGCCCCGTACACACGAGAGGATCCATCCGCTGGAATTGATCCGCGGACCGGCTCCAGCGGATAGATCCCCTGGTGTGTACAATCCAGCGGATCCGTTTCCGCGGATTTTTATCCCCTGGGATGGATTTCAAGCGGATAAAAATTTGAAGACATGCTTGAAAATCTATCCGCTTGAATCCATCCCAACGGATTGATCCGCTGGTCTGTACAGACTCACCGGATCAATCCGTCCGAATGGATCCCCCGCATGTGTCGTAATGATTCGACGCATGCGTGGAATTCCTTATATGACCGCGTCGCGCACGTCGCCGCGTCATCATCGCGGCGACGGCGCGACACGTCATCGCGATGGGATTTCGGCACGGATTTCGATCCTAGTACACTCCATCGGATCCAAATCCGCTGAAATCCTCGAGAGGATTTATCCGCGGAAACGGTCCGGTGGATCGTATCTGCGGATAAATCCTCTTGTGTGTACTAGGCCTAAGGGGTTTAAAAGGTAACCATAACAGAAATAAGAAAAATAAAGAATAAGATAAATAGTTTCCCGGCTGTCATATTGATACAATGGCTTCCATAATATCAGATACAATGACCCAGAAAAAGTATAGAGATCTGATTATGAGCAATGTCATTTGTCTACTTTAAAATCCATTCTGCAACTAAATGAGAGTTGCCAGTTTTACATTAGTCCCGCTGTTTTACATTAGTCCTGCTGCCGGTAATAAGTCATAATCTGTACACCAATTTTTTTTATACAAGACCGTCATCTACTATTCTTCCTTTGGGAAGTGTACTCATACACTAAGGCCGGGTACTCACGGCCAAACACGTTCGCTGGAAAGTGTCCGACGGGCTGTTTCCGGCGTACAAGGCTGTTTTGTCTTTTGGCCCGCTGGCTTGTACACACCAGCGGACCATATTTCCCGGCGGACCAGAACGCGTGCACGTAAACCACGTTTGACGTCACTATAAAGGGAAAGCCCAAAGTCAATGGCGACGCCCTCTGTTCCGCTTTTGCTAGTTACGGCTTAGCTCGTGTTAGTGAAGGTTTGGTTAGAGCTGATTCGCGCTTCTCGGTCTCCGTGCTTTAGCAGGTAGTATTTTCTGGTTCAGTGCGTGTGCTTGTGGGTACGTAGTTGGCATTCGGGTACAGGCGTGCAGTTCGTTCTGCTTTGCAGCTTCGTACTGTGCGATCGTATCTGTGTGTCGTGCGTTCTTTGCAGGTACCGCTGGATTTGTATGTGCTTTCTGTTGGAGTGTGTTCTTGACTGACCAGCCGGCCGGTTTGAAGCCATGATGGAGCAGCAGCATCAATTTTCTCGAGTTGGTGCTGTTTATGGGATGGCTGCTGGATATGTTCATTATTCCAGTACTTTGGCCAGAAACAGGGGGCGGAGGCGTTTCTGGACCAAGAATTGGTTGCGCCAGCGTGACCAGTTCTCACATATGCCTCTGCTTAGGGAAATCCAGGAGAATAATCCTAATGACTATAGGAACTTTCTCCGCATGACGGACCCCGTATTCAACAGTCTGCTGGATCTTCTGTCCCCCTATATCACGAGGCAGGACACTGTGATGCGCCAAGCCATCACGGCCGAGCAGAGGCTTATTGCCACTTTGCGGTACCTGGCGACTGGGAGGAGCCTGCAGGACCTCAAGTTCTCGACAGGCATCTCTCCGCAGGCGCTTGGGGTCATCATACCAGACACGTGTGCTGCCATCATTAAAGTTCTGCAGGAGGAGTATATTAAGGTAAGTTTCCTCATTTTAACCTCACAATGTGTCTTTAATAATGTGGGCAACTAACTTTTTATTTTATTTCCCAGATATGCTGTGTGTTTAACTAACGTTCCCTTTTCTCCCTATGCATGTTGATATCAGCTTTCCATGTAATTTGTTTTTTGGCCTGCATATTTGTACCTTACCCAATATTAACCTGTCCAGCATGCTATCTTAGGGCCAACCCCCACCTTGCCTCTTTTAATTTAGTATTTTTTATTTTTAAACAGTTTAAACACCCCCCACCCCCCCCTTAAAAGTGTTTTGGTCCCCATCAGAGGGCTGTGGAGTCTCTTATTAATTAAGTGGGCCTATCTATTTGTGCCCCGAAAATTCTCCCTTCACAATTTTAAAATGCTATTTGAAAACTGTGAAGTTGCACAAGGATGCTTGTAGGATTATGTTTGCAATGTTTATGTGCCAAAGTACTAAATCTCTTTTTTTGTTTGTCCCCACAGCTACCCTCCACACCACAGGAATGGCAGTCTGTGGCTTCCCAATTTGCCCAGCGGTGGGATTTTCCTAACTGCGGTGGAGCAATAGATGGGAAACACGTCCGCATTGTGCCCCCACCCCACTCGGGGTCCTTCTATTATAACTACAAGGGTTATCATAGTATTGTGTTGATGGCGGTGGTGTCGGCACAGTATGAGTTTCTCTATGTGGACGTGGGGAAGAACGGCCGGATGTCAGATGGGGGAGTGTTCTCACGGACTGAATTCTATGATCGTCTTCAAACTGGTGGTCTGGCATTGCCACCAGATGAAGATAATGTGGAAGGACTTCCGTTTGTGTTCCTAGCGGACGAGGCTTTCGGGCTTGGACCTCACCTAATGCGGCCTTTTCCCCAGAGGACCCTCACCTTAGAGAGGAAGGTGTTCAATTATCGGTTGTCCAGGGCTCGGAGGGTAGTCGAGAATGCCTTTGGGATCCTCACCAACCGGTTCCGCCTGTTCCTGACATCGATACACTTGGCGGAATATAATTTGAACACCATTGTATTTGCCTGCTGCATTTTGCACAATTTTCTACGCAGGCACTCCCAGTCGTACCTACCCCCCATGGGCTCTGAGGCAGGACTACCCTCAGATAACATTCCTGGGCTGGACACTGGTCGCGCTGGCTTGGCCCCCCAATCTGCTCGTGAGGTACGCGACAAATATGTTGAGTACTTCATGGGTGGGGGGGCCATTGCTATGCCAGATCATATTTCTTTCTAATTCGGACCCCAAAAGAAAGGAATATTCTCAGAACTAATAAATAATTAGACCATTGGACTTTATACAGTTGTTTGTCATTACTGCTTTTTCTCTTTTTTTCTGTCTTCCTGGTTCTCAAACTAACTTCTGCACTTCTAGTGCCAATTTTAGTTAGTCAGATTTATTAAATACCCACAATTGCACATTATTCACTCATCTACAAACTGGGTATTGAGTCGAGAAATAAGAAGCCACTCATTTTTCAGCTTTTGATGTCACCAATTTCTTTATTATTTTATTCATTACTCCAAAAAAAATTATGCATTTTTGGATTCCAACATTTTATATATACACACTTCAAAACGTACAAATATTTATTTTTAGCATCAAAATCAAGGTTTTATTTTGGTTGGTTTTCTGTAACCAAGATGTATTAGTTTGCTCATATTTTTGGGGTGTTTTTCTAAAACTATTCCAAAAATGTTTTTTATGATAATATTTTTTTGTTATTTCAAAACATTTTTTGAACATTTTAAAATTTTTGGGTTATGTTTTTCTCCAAAAATATTTTTGGGTTAGGATTTATATAATATATTTTTTTTTTGTTTTTTATTTAACCCAACAAAAATGTGAGATTTTTTTTTTCAAAAAATAGAGCTATTTACATATATTTTTGGGGGTCCTTATTTCAATTTTTTAAGCTAAATAATTATTATATTTTCTGACATTTATTTCCCTTTTTTTTGTTTTGGAGATTTATTGTTAGTTTTGGGATCTGAAACTGTAAACATTTACAACCAAAACAAGATCACCACCAAAAATAATTATCTTTTCAAAACAGCAGTCAGTCATGGATGGTGTGCTTTCACACTGGAACACGCCAAAATTTCAAGATGCACACATTCAGTGTGAATTCGCCAAATGTCATTGGTTAAACAGAGAAATGGCCACATGTGCTATCTGACATCATGGGTGATCAATGTCTGTGTTTTGTGGGAGCAAACCCTTCTTCCTCTCAAATACTTGAGGATCGAGGAGGGGTTTGTACCCACAAAGCACAGACAATAGATATTCTGTGATGGCAGATAGCACATATTGGCACACTGTGTGTGCATCTTGAAATTTTGGCGTATTGTTAAGTACAAAAATTATAAATGGTTGGGGGGGGCAGGGGATGGGCGGGGGGTGTTTCAGTCTTTGACACGGCCCATCATGTCAATGATATTTTTGAAATTCTGTTCGATGACTATCATCCTTTGGCGCATGTTGTCCATTTCCGTGCTGCACTCCGAAATGACATTTCGAACATTCTGCTCCATGACGACCATCCTTTCCCGCATATTGTCCATTTCCGTGCTGCACTCCATTACCTGCTGTACAATTATTGAAGCACTTGCACGTGAAAAATGTGCTACACCATCTTCATCCCCTAAAAACAAACAAATTGGCATTCAAAATATGTAAAGAGTTTCCGGCCTATCTGCATATCTTTGGCCCTATTAAAGTTGGGGTGACACTGACTTGATGGCCTGCTAATTTCCACATCCACAATTTCCCCATCTTCTATCACTCCTCCTTCTTCCACCACCTCAGCCTCATCCTCCACAACTCCTCCTTCTTCCACCACCCCCCCCTCATCTTCCACGACTCCTCCATCTTCTTCCAGAACTCCTTCTTTATCCATCAATACCCCTTCAAAATCACTCAATTCTGCTTCGTCCAGTTCCGCCTCATCTTCCCTGAATTCTAACTCCAAATTTAAGTCTTCCTCCTCTCTTCCTTCCTCCTCTCTTCCTTCCACATCCTCCTCTCTTCCTTCCACATCCTCCTCTCTTCCTTCCACATCCTCCTCCTCCTCCACATGCGGAGGTGTGTGATTTTGGGGGTGTCTGGCCCTCTCTGCCTCCTCCATTTGCTGGCGTCTTCTTTCCCCTATAAGAAATAAGAAAAAACAAAAGGTATACTCATCAGCACACAGATATTGTATAGCAGAAATCGTAGGATTTTTGTTTGTTTCTTCTTTCAGCAATCCTACATTTTTGGCGGAGTTCTAGGCCAAGCTCTGATCCTGCCCCTTTTTTGCTATGAAGTGACACACATGGATGTCCCCCCAAAACATTAATTCTCGTAGACCCTCCAAAAAAATCTCCTTTGATTGTTGAGACACAGGTGCTTTGCATTTCCAGATGTTAAAACATATGCTTTATTCGCATTGTTGAGAATGAATCTTGTTTGCCTGTCACATTCACTCAATTTAATTTCTGGGATTTAGCTTTTCAACAATGTTTGCAAACAAAGTTTGGGGCCAGTCAGCCATGTCCAGGTGTGTTGTTCCTGAACTAACCTCGCATTTCTGCGAAACGATGTCATATTACGCGTGTTACTATTTCACAATATTTGGTAAAGGTTGTTATTTGACATAAACACAATACAGTATCTACACATGTTCAAAAGTACAAGCAGGCCAAGGAGGCAGATGTCAAAAACTACATGTCAACACATTCTTGCAGACATTTCCCCCCCCCCCTTAAATAATATGGACTTACTTTTCCGCAGAATTTTTAGGATCCTCTTCATGTGATGTGGCTCCCTCAATTTCAAGTCGGACCAACGCTTCCTGAGTTGCTCCTTGGACCTGGTGACACCAAACATTCTCCTCATTCTCCTCGCCACCTTGTCCATAATGTGTGACTTTCTGCGGTTAGGTGTTTTGTAGGGCCCAAATTCACCATCATAGTCCTTCCTCCTCATGATGTAAACCAACTCCACCATTTCTTCGAACGCCATATTAGTGGCTTTATATCTTTTGGGCCTGGATCGGGACGGTCCTGCCTCTGTCCCTTCACTTGCGCCATGAGAGCTCCGTGCCCGCTCGTGTGACATCGCCATCTTTCTTTCCCACAGAGATTAGGGGCTTGGAAACGAGGAAATGTCCCGTCATGGGCGGAGATGAGGGCGGGGATTCATGCATATGCAGAGTGTCGCGAATGCAAACAACGTGTTG
Source organism: Rana temporaria (assembly GCF_905171775.1). NCBI lineage: Eukaryota > Metazoa > Chordata > Amphibia > Anura > Ranidae > Rana > Rana temporaria. The sequence goes on along the minus strand of NC_053491.1, from coordinate 207,264,028 downwards.
ACGTAGGTTACGCAGAGAATATTCGCGCGATTCCAGAACCTACACAGTTAACGCCATATTTACATTTCCAATTGATTAGGGGCATGGCAAAGGTGACGAGGGCGGCGTTTCATACATACGCGGAGTGGATAAAAGGCGCACGACGTGATTACGTAGGTTACGCGGTAATTCATCGAGCGTGACAAACGAGGAATTTGAGAGAGGAAGGTAAGAAATTTAAACATGGGATCAGCAGCGGGCTATAAAATGGAGAGCCATGGGATGGGGGTTTGGCCTGTTGGTTGCACAGTTTTATTAAGCTATTATGTCTCTTGGATCCCAGAATGAGATTTTAGTAGCCAAATGCTTTTGTAGACATCACAAAATATAGATGTGAAAAATGCTCTACCTCATTCCAATTTATGTAGGGTGTATTCAGATCAGGCCAAGTATTGTTCTGTGTTGGTTGGACAGAGGTCATTAGGAAGTGTCTTTCATGTAATCAATGCTGAGGGGCAGGATATCTACACATGCAATAGTGCCTTGATGAATGCTGTCATTTGTAAGAATTGGGTATGGTTCTAGATTTCAATTATTTCCTGCAATGGAACCAAAGGGGCGGCATGTATAAAAACAATGTTAGCTACAACCAATGGGGCAGAGCTGGCCAGCATTTTGTAAACAAGAGACACTGTGTTTGTATTTCTATATAGGTCCTACTTTTTTTGCCACATATTCTATCAATGTAAATGCTGAGCCTTTTTTAAATCGTTTTTTGGTTTCTTTTTCTTTTTGTAATCTAGACTAAAATTACACCAAAAAAATTGCAAATGGATCTACTGCAGACCCAAGACATTATCCAGCACTTGCTGGATAAATTCCGAGAAATGCCCATCCTGTGGGATTCCAAGCAGCCCACTTACCACAACAAGGACCTACGAGCGGCAGCACTTGAGCAGCTAGCAGCCTACATGAGAACATGGGTGCCAGAATGCAGTGCCAACATGGTGAAGGATAAACTTGCCAACCTCAGGGGCACATATAGGAGAGCGTACAAAGCTCACCAAAAGCAGCTAAGATCTGGAGCAGCAGCAAGACCACCAAAGGAACCCAAGCTATGGTATTTCAACCAGATGTCTTTTTTGCGGGATCAACTGGAGGGCAGGCCATCAATGTCAAGTCTGACTCCCAGCCTTCCCTCCACGCTACCTTCCAGCGGGACTTCCCCCGATCACAACAGCCCTGCAGAGTCGGATGAAGAGGGCCTGGCTGACAGAGAGGCAGATCTGCGCCTCTACGATGATGAGGTATAGTAGTTTCATAACTATTTATGGAATAATATTAATTATTGTTGGATTCTTGACTTGATATTGTTAAATAAAAGACAAGCTGGGCAAAAAATTCTAAAGTCGTGGGCAAACAAATAGGTGTCAGGGATGACAACTGCAGGGGTCAGAGGGAGAGTCTGTTCAAGTTTCAATTAGCCCCAAAAAAGGACATTCAAGCATGAAAATGTGAGTGATTAGATTTAGAAATATATTACAACATGTCCCTTTTTTTTACACAGGAAGAAGAGACCAGCCAGGAGGTGGCAGATCCTCTCCTCACTGACAGCCAGGCCGAAGGGGTCAGTGGCAGCCAGGAGGAGGCCGGGCCCAGTGGCGTTCAGCAGCTCCCCAGGACAACCACCACCAGCCAGGCTCCTCCCCTCCAGATTAGGCCACCAGGCCGAAAGAAGAAATTGGGGCCAGTGGAGGAAGCCAGCCTCAAAATGATTAAGGAGGCGAGTGCCATCATGAGGGCCCCCCTCAACCCCACTGAGGCCTACAGTGCCTCCCTGGCACACGATCTGAACAAAGGGACGGAGGAGCAGAAGCAACTGGCAAAGGGCGTGATCAACCAGGCCCTTTGGTGGATGGAGAGGGAGCTGCTGACCCCAGACACTGGGCTATGTGACCCGGCCCGGCTTGCGGAACACCATACTCCTGCTGCCACATCATCCCCACCTGCAAGGGGCCAGGGAAGACCCGCTGGAAGGCAGCCTGGAAGGAAGGTTGCAAAGAAGAGGAGACGTTGATTCCCTGCCTTCCATTTGATCCCCCACAAATGGCATCTTGTTTGGACTACCACAGCTTGGGTTCCTTTGGTTATGTGCTGCTGCTTCTAATTTTTGTTTGTGTGCCTCCTGAGGTTTGCTAGTTTATCCTTCACCATGTTTGAAATGCAAGTTTGCATGTATTTTGCTAGCTGTTCAAGTGCTGCCATTCTGTTTTATTTACTTTTTAAGATTTGCCAAAATAAAAGGCTTTTTGTTGAATTTAAAAACGTGCCTATTGTTTGTAATACTGTGGGGATTATTTTAGGCATCAAACATTCCAAACAAATCAAATGTTTCATATAAAAAATTCACAAAGTCATGTGGGGGGGGGGGGTGCATTTGGTGTGCCAACATGGTAGACAATTAAAACAACCTTAAAAATAAGCAAGGAAAATATACAAACAAAAGCAAAATCTAAAAAATTAGGTAACACAAAAATCTAAATGGTGACATAACTAGAAACACATAAAAAAAGTGGCAAAGATAAACATTAAACAAAAAAATTAGAAATATATACATGTGGAGGACCCAAAAAAATATGATACGTCGGGCCTATAAAAGATTGCTAAAATCTTACTACATCCCAGGCAACAAATGTCACTTTTCAGTATGGAACAACTCAGTTGAAATAACATGAGCAAAATAACCGGTTATTTCTAGCAAGAGAAGAATGAATAAAACGACGGCATCAACTGTTGTTTATTGTGTCGTTTGCTTCAGTGTTCTATTGCTAGAATTAATCTTTGTATTGACGAATGTGCCATATCCCAAACAAACGTGAGTTTTACCTGAACGAGCGCTCCCGTGTCCTCATTTAGTCTGAGCATGCGCAGGGTTTTTGTACGTTGCTTTTGTGTACTAACCACCAAACATGTCCGTTCGGACAGGATTTCAGCGGACGGTTTTAAAACAAGTTTGGAAATAAATGTCTGCTGAAAAACGGCCCGGCGGGCAAATGTACGGTGAAATTCTGTACGCTCGTAACTACACACGACCGAACATGTCTGCTGAAACTGGCCCGCGGACCAGTTTCAGCAGACATGTTTGGTCGTGTGTACGGGGCCTTAGGCATAACCTAGGCTTGAAGTATGAATATGACATCTCTACTGGAGCTATCAAATTAAAGCAGAGATGATACTGCATGTACAGACAAGCGGAAGATAAATGAACAGGCTATAACAGACCCACAGCATTAATGTAACCATTGTAGATTGTGAAATAGCATTACCTTAATTTAAGCTCAATATGCACATCCCCATTGTACAAGGTCTACTCCATGAAGTACCTTTGCATGATTTTCTTCTTTGAACATTATGCTGCTGTTTACCTTCTAAATTTAGATGTGAGTGAACACTGGTTTTCAAAGTGTAAAGTAAGGTTAAATGAAGTGAAGGTTGCATATGGGGCAGCATTTAAAACAACAAAAAACAGAATCTCCTTTAGGTGTGAATGCCAGGGGTGAACACAGGTTCAATTTCGCTTCACACTTCAGTAAACCAGGCTTTATTGATCAAAGGCAGTAAGAACACAACTTAGCTACTAAGTTTAAGTGCTTGCAAACCTCAGACAATAAATATGCACAAAAAACATATCCCTCTATAGCATAGGTGACAAACACAAGGCCCGCGGGCCGAATCCGGCCCTCCAGGCCATTTCGTGTGGCCCTTGCACCTCTCCTGCAGCTGCAGGAGAGCTCCAGCCCTCCTCTGGTCCTACTCCAGACCCTTACTTTTTGCTTTCAAGCAATGCATCCAGCTTCTTCCCAGAAGCAGCATAAGGAAATGGGGGTGCATTGTGATGTAAGGGAGAGTGGGGGACTCAACTTCTGATGGTGGGGTGGCTCTTGACATCTTATGTAAAGGGGAGGGGATGCACTGGACATCTAATCTTACAGATACAACCGGCCCTTTTGAGGGCAATCATAATGCTGATGCGGTCCACGATGAATTCAAATTTGACACCAGTGCTCTATAGTGTGTAGTTGCCTCAATTTATAGCACTTAGCCTAGGTTCACATTGGAGCGATTTGTCATGTGATTTGAGAGATCAAATTGCATGACAAGTCGCAACCAATTCGCGGCAATGGCACTGTTCTGATCGGTGCAACACCGATATTGCGGCACCGTACCGATTTGCAAAAGAAGTTCCTGCACTACTTTTGCCGATTTCAGGTGCGATTTCAATAGACATCTGTGTATAAAGCCATACAGATGTTTATCAAGTAGCACCTGAAATTGCGCTGACCTTGCTACTATTAAATCGTGCTACTTCAAGTGAAGTAGTGCAATTTCAAAGTAGCAGCAATGTGAACCAGGGATAAGTGTCATTTCTGTCTGCCGCTTTTTTCCTCTACTGTCAGCATGAATCACCTCTGACAAGTATTCCTGACACCAAGAGAAAAAGGTGAAAGGGGAGGAATCTACCGCACACAGCCTATGATTGATAGCTTCAGCTCTGTTAATGTGTGCTGTGTGAAGGGAGGCGGGGGTACCCCTTCACTCCAATCAGCAATTCCCTCAAATCAGCTTTTAAAACTCCCATCACTGAGATCTGCAGTGTATGATATCTACGCCCATTTTTCTGACAGCTCAGACAAGTTTTAGAAATTCTGGGCTTTGAACGGATATAGAGAAGACATAATAGCAGATAAACAGGTACGACTTATGTAACAGGATTTGTTTAATCTCTGTGTATTACCTGAGGCCAGTCACTTCACTGGGTATATGGAAGGGTTTACAATCACTGTTATTTTACTAATAGTCTTCCCTGCAGCAACTGTGCATAATGAGCTTCATCATTTTCGGACTTTTAAGTCCAAATTTTGGATAGAGTGGAGAAGGGTTAAAACGTCTCTCTGTGTTTTTTTTTATTCTTTGTGCCCTAGTTGGAGAGGTTTTCTCTTTGTTCCTGTCTATTTGAATGATTTTATACAGAACAAAAAGTAAGAAGAAATCTCACAAGAAGAGACACAGGTGTCCGTTTATGAAGCAGTGATCAGCGGTGATCCCAAGGGTCTCTTGGTAAAGTCAGCTCGAGGTCACTCCTACATATTGGTGATTCTTGACTATGCCACCCGATATGCTGAGGCCATTGCCCGGGAATTATTCCAATTGTTTACACGGACTGGTTTCCCCAAGGAAATACTCACAGACCAGGGCACCCCGTTTATGTCGAGAGTTGTGGACGATGTGTGCAAGCTGTTCCGGATTAAACAGCTGCGCACATCGGTCTACCATCCCCAAATGGACGGGTTGGTGGAACGCTTTAATAAGACCCTTAAAGGATCACTAAAGGAAATTTTATTTTTAGCTAAATAGCTTCCTTTACCTTACTGCAGTACTGGTTTCATGTCCTCATTGTTTGTTTTTGCTTTGAAGTTGCTGTAATTCTGCTGTGATCTCCACACTTCCTGCTTGTCTGGCTCCTTATGAAAAATCTCATGGCAGCTTTTCACTGTGGTCCAAGCTGTGTGTCTAAAACTCCTCAGAACCAATCAGATTTATTTTAAAAACAAAACACTGCACTGGATTTGTTTGTTTTTGTTCTGTGGGTCTCTTTACTTTACAGAAACATGAAACCAGTTTAAAAACGAAAGTGAAACTGCAGGTACATTATATGATTGAATTTAATCTATTTTTAATCATTTTTAAAAGGAATCAGTTAACCTTTATGTCTCTATACCCTGTAAACAGTCATTTCAGCAAAAAAATTGTTTTCCTTTAGTGACCCTTTAAGTCTATGCTCAAGAAAGTGGTACAAAGGGATGGGAAAGATTGGGACTGCCGGTTACTAGCTCTCCTGTTTGCTATCCGGGAAGTGCCCCAGGCCTCCACAGGGTTTTTGCCCTTTGAGTTGGTATATGGGCGGAGACCTCGTGGACTACTTGACTTTATTAAAGAGGAATGGGAAAGTGAACCTGTTCAGCATAAGAGTGTCCTGGAATATGTCTCCCAAATGCAGGAAAGGATCAAAACCGTGATGCCACTAGTCAAAGAGCATTTTCAAAAGGCCCAGGAGGCTCAACGACGGGTCTATAACAGGGCTGCTAAAATAAGGCACTTCCAAGTGGGGGATCGAGTAGCGGTGCTAATTCCCACTGTGGAAAGTAAATTCTTGGCCAGATGGCAAGGTCCCTTTGAAGTTGTGGAAAAAGTGGGAGAGGTAAATTATAGAGTCCATCAGCCAGGCAAGAGGAAAATGTATCAGATATATCATGTCAACTTGTTAAAGCCCTGGACAGACAAGGAACCGGTGACCTCCCTGGCTAGTGCAAGACTTGAGCCTCAGGTTGGGGTGGAGAGTGAACAAGTAGCAAGTACCCTATCTAAAATCCAAAGTCAGCAGGCAAAGGAGTTCTTGCAGAGAAATAAAGAAACGTTTTCAGACTTGCCAGGGCTAACTAGTGTCATAGAGCATGATATTATCACAGAACCCGGAGTCAAAGTTTTTGTCCGGCCCTACCGCATCCCAGAGGCTCAAAGAAAGGCCATTTCAGAGGAAGTGAAGAAGATGCTAGACCTGGGGATCATTGAAGAATCGCAGAGTGAGTGGTCGAGCCCGATTGTGTTGGTACCAAAGCCCAACGGGACTCTGCGATTCTGCAATGATTTCCGGAAACTTAATTTAAATTCCTGGTGCGCCAGGAACCAACGAGTAATCCTGGCATTAGTCCCTTTACCTTGCCTCATCCATGTTAAAGGGGCATGATCAGAAGTCAGCCTAAACTTCTCCCCAAGAGGTAATATCTGAGGGACTCCAGAGCCCACTTAATGGCCAGACACTCTCTTTCAATTATAGCGTAGTTTTTCTCTGCTGGTGTCAACTTCCTATTGAGGAAGACTACTGGGGGCTCCTTACCATGAACAACCTGTGACAACACAGCTCCTAATCCTACATCGGAAGCATCAGTTTAGACAATGAACTGTTTTGAAAAATTGGGTGCTATCAGGACAGGATGGAGGCCTTTTCAGCATCTGCATTCCACTCCACCATGACCGATTTCCAACCCTTAGTCAGATCGGTCAATGGAGCCGCAAATGTGGCAAAGTTGGGTACGAATCTTCTGTAGTATCCCACCATGCCCAAGAATGCACGTACCTGCTTTTTTGTGAGGGGGTGTGGCCAATTCTTTATAGCCTCTACCTTGCTGACCTGAGGTTTCACCACCCCTCTACCCACGATATAGCCCAGGTGTTTCACCTCCTCCATTCCCAAAGCACATTTTTAAGGGTTTATTGTAAACCCCTCCTTCCAAAGACAGTCCAGTACTGCCTGGACTTTGGGCAAGTGTGATTCCCAATCTCTGCTAAAAACGACTATGTCGTCCAAGTACACTGAGGCATACTCCCGATGAGGTCGTAAAATCCTGTCCATTGATCGCTGGAATGTGGCTGGAGCAGTTTGCAGTCCAAAAGGCATTCATTTGTACTGAAAACTCCCCTCTGGGGTATAAAAAGCAGTTTTCTCTCTAGCAGCCTTAGTTAATGGGATTTGCCAATACCCCTTGGTAAGGTCTAATGTTGTGATATACCTGGCTGGACCTAGTCTCTCAATAAGTTCATCTACCCAGGGCAATGGTGTATGTTTTCCTCCTAAGCAGGCAAACTGGCTGTTGAGTCGTCCTGGCCCCTCCCCTACATGTGTTTGATACAGGGTAATCGTATCTTCATCAGGAGGAATTCCCCCTGATGTAGATACGATTACGAGTACCCTGTATTACTAAAGTGGGACTAGTGTTGTTTCCTATATACCACCGGACACTTATATCTGTGTTACAAAGCACTTGGATGCACATGAGCACTTTATTATTAATGTTTTAATTGACATATTTATTGTTTTTATTTTGGTCATATCACATCTATGTCACATTAGCAATAAATGTGTTTTTTTTTAATCTTCAGCGCGCATTTATTGTGTAATATTCCAAAGCGCAGCATATAATTTACTATTTTTGTCTATGTGCACAAGCTTATGAGGTGTGTGTAGTGCTTGCAGCAGGTTAGTGATATCTATTAGGCTTTGGGTTGATTGAGGCTCACAGGAATTCTATTACTTTCTTAGCATACCAAGACATTTTGGACAATTTCATGCTCCCAACTTTCTGGGAACAGTTTGGGGATGCTTGCTGTTCCAACATTACTATGCATCAGTGCTCAACCTGATAGACCACCTTTGGTATGAATTAGAGCAGAGACTGCAAGCCAGGCTTTCTCGTTCACATCAGTGCCTGACCTCACAAATGCACTTCTGGAAGAACATTCCCATAGACTCACTCCTAAACCTTGAAGACAATCTTCCCAGAAGAGTTGAAGCAGTTCTAGCTGCAAAGGGTGGGCCAACTCAATATTGATCCCTATGGACTAAGAATGGGAAGCCATTAACGTTCATGTGCGTGTAAAGGCAGGATTACCAATACTTTTGGTAATATAGTGTATATAGTTGAAATAAAATCTTAATTATTTTTTGGCAATAACATGGTGTGGGTGGATTTCTGCCACTCACTGGCTGTGTCACGCCCCTCCAGCCTGTGTCTTAGAATAAGAGAGAGGTGAAGCCTCCATCAATATACATTTAATATCCCAACCCCATTGTGTTTAGCTGGTTAGTGGGCATAGAGGAGGAGGGAGGGAGTGGGCTGTCATTTAGCACTGTGTGCTTGCCCACACGTGAGACTCATTAGTCACATGGGCTGCTCAGATGTGATATCGAGGAAATGCTAAGCAAAGAAGCATACTGAAAACTGAGCATGTGCAAAGCTGTCAACACTGTTCTGCAAAATCCTTAACTGAATTGGGGACATGGACAGAAAGGGGAGATAGAGAACAGCAGGATCAACCAGGTATTTGCAGAGTACAGGAAACAAATCTTGTAGTGACTGAATATGAACAGCACACAGTACAGCATTTATTGATAGTTATTATGATGTGAGTTTAGTGACACATTAATAGAAAATGTAAATAATTTTTTCCCAAAACTACCAGATTCATTAAAAATATATTTTTGAAGGTAACACTGGGAAAAAGTATATCTCAAAGTACAGATGAATATCTTAAAAAAACACATTGTTCAGTTCTCATTGGAGTACATTGTTATGGTGTTTGAATTGAAAGTTACATTTAGAAATCATAATTGTTTTGAAATGTCTTAATGATGTTATATTCAGAAGACATCAGTTTACCTTTAAATTTGATGTCTTCTTGGCAAGCATAATGACTTTATTATAATCTTATTGGTGACAGTAACTCCAGACATAGCATTTAATATGACTGTTATGTGATACCTGTTTTCATTTTGATTTCCCTTGAGTCATAGTTTATGAATAAAGGTTTTATCTTGTTCCACAACTGAGAATGGAAATTTTCTTAGGATTCAATAATGAGCTGGTATTTGCATGCATAATTGTGTAGATCCCTTGTTCTTTTGACTGCTTATGTAAAATATTAGGATGACTAAGGTGTGCCCACGAAAATCTACAATAATAAAGGGTAGATATTTCAATTGAGTATCTTCATCTAGCAAGTTTATCCCATCTCTTAATTTTAGCTGGCAACTGTAATATGTTGGCATTCCATTAAAGATAGCAAGATAATAGTCCACTGACAGGACAAGCGGGGATACCTATCCGCATGCATTTACGCCTAACAGTTGATTAGTAGCACCTGGGTTACAACCCACTGACAGTGGCCATTATTTATAAGAGCATCATTGTTATGGTCCTTAGTTTGCCCTTTGAAAATATCTTTCAGCAGAGCTATAAAGCCATTCTTCCTCTCTCCTTTATTCAACTTTCAAGTTGACTCTTGTTTAAGTGGTGAGATCAAGTTCAGGATTGCCAACCTGCTTGGTAATGCAATTTATTTGAGCCCTAATGGACTGTGTGTGTACAGTTCCCCACTCTGGGTCTGTACACCTAGAACAAAATGCTAGTAGTGAGGGATTGCAGTTTTTCATTAGTCCCTGGGTTTCAACACCTCTGCCCCAACTTTGGAATGTCTTGTGTGATTATGATGTCAGATCTTGTTAGTGTGATAGTAGGGCTCACCAGTTGACTTGGGTAGGAAAGGCAGGCAGAAGGCACTGTTGGTTTAGGGAGGCGGAATTGTGTAAGTCAGGGGTGCCCAACCTTTTGAAGTGCGAGTACCACTTAAGCAACTTGGTAACCGGTCACGGGCCACAATCAGCAGAGCAGGCGGATGGCAGGTCCGTGTCTGCTCTGCATATGCAGAGCAAACACAGCCTGATCATATTGGAGGTAGGACACAAGTCGGTGTACATCTCCCACTCCTTAGAGGTGAATGGAGGGTCCATATGGGTTGGACTGACCGTGTGAAAGGGGCCCATGGCTGCTTTCACACTGATGCGCTGCGGTTTACCCGCACCACAGATGCAACGCAGTGTGCCTTTGGCTTTTCTGCACTTTGCAGTAGACTTCTATTATATTCTACAGGTTTGGTGCACTTTCAGAAAGCTCACCAAACTCACAGATATTAAAAGAAGTCTATGGCTCAGTGTAGGTAACCCACAGGTGCACTGCTCTGCATTTGTGGGTCAGTTTGAAAGCAGCCCAGTAACCACTGCTGAACAGATATACCCATATATACACTGTGATTTTAGTAATAAACGGACCTTTAATTACAGTATTCTATTCTATTCCATCCCAGAGCAGGAGGTCACGGGCCAAATCAAAAAGCTCCACGGGCCACATGTGGCTCCACGGGCCACATGTGGCCCCCGGGCCACTGGTTGGGCACACCTGGTGTGACCCATACCTCCCAACTTTTGAACTTAAAAAGGAGGGACATTTCAAGGAGATAGTAACCTACAGCATGTCTCAGCAAAGATTGGATGCGGCCAAACATGAGAGAGAGAAGGGTGAGTTCAGTCAAAGGCTGTGTTCACTCACCTGAGAAATTGTGTGCACTGCTTCAAAATTCCTGCCCACACAACCCCTTCACAGCCACAGGATTGGCTGCCCCCTAGAGTTTGTGGGCCGACACAGGCGGACATGAGGAGGAGTTGGATCAGATCTAGCCTCTTCCATTCTGTGAGCGGGCAGGCGAGCCAGCAGGTAGGTGAGTGGGTGTTCACTGGGCACTGAACGAGCCTCTGGCTTGACAGCTGCAGCGCAGTGCACACTGACAGGTGAAGTCAACTTGTTCTGGCACTGTGCTCCACTGTGAGATTTAGCTCAGATTTGCGGGACACAGCTCGACATGTGCAGAACAAAAAAATGTGTTTTGTTTCATTTAGTTAAATTTGTTTAATCTGTTTCATTCGATTTTGGAATTAGTTTGGTTTATTCGCATTCAAATCGATTCAGATTTAGCGAATTTGATTTAGAATTGTTTTCAAATTTCAATAGTTTCCAAATTCGAAAAGTTTTTCGAATTTAAAGTTTTGGAATTTGAAAACTATTCGATATTGAAAACAATTCAAATTTGGAAATTTGGATTTGGAAAAGTCTAATTGATTCAAATATAAATTCCAAAAACAAATTAAACGGATTAAACAACTTTAACTAAACAAATGTATGTAAATAATAAATCGTTATTAAGTTTTCAAATTCAAAAAGCTTTCAAATGTATATAGTTTTTGTATTGTTTTCAAATTTGATTTCCAAAGAGAATAAAATAGAAAATAAAATAAAAGAACAGAATAGAGTAGAAGCAAATAGAATAGAGTAAAAAAAGAATAGAATCAAATAGAAAGAATATAACCATCTTCTGAAATTAAAATAGAAAAGAAAATAATACAATAGAACAGAATTAAAAAAATATATAGAATAGAGTAGAAATAATATAACCATTTCCCAAAATTCAAATAGAATCAATTTAAATTTGAATAAAATAGAAAATAATAGATTAGAATTGAATAGAAAATAACAGAATAGTATAGAGAAAAACAACTCAATAGAATAGAATTAAAATAATATAACCATCTTCCTATTTTAATCTATTATTTTCTATTGTGTTGTTTTTTTCTATACTATTCTGTTATTTTCTATTCAATTTTCTATTCTATTCTGTTATTTTTTATTATTTTCTTATGTATTCAAATCTATTCTATTTGATATTCGAATTTCAAAAGGTTATATTTCTTTCTATTGTATTCTATTCTTTTTTGTTGTTCTATTATATTCCACTCTATTAATTTCCTTTATTTTCTATTGTACAAATTTTCTATTTTTTGTACAAAAAAATAAAATGAGGGCTGTGTGTTGTGACGGGCTGTTAATGCTCTAAGGTGGATCGATATAACAAAAAATATGTTTTGCAAGTAAAACAGCTCCCATTTATGTAGTTAATTTGTGTGTTTTAGCTGTTTTCCTGGAGTTCAGCTTTAACTGCAGTCAAGTGAAAAAGGATCTGATAACAATAAAATACTTAGAATGTGGATATACGTTATGTTAGAATTATTACATATTATCTCAGCGATCCTTAATAATATCTCAGAACTCTTTAAGATATTATCTCATAATTACAAGCTTATATATCAGATTTCTCTTATAATATCTTATAATCCTGCTGACATGATAAGTCACAATCTTGAGATACTATCTCAGCAGAACTAAAATATTATGTCATACATCTGAAATATTATCTTAGATATGTATTTAACAGCAAATGCTGTTATAATATATACTTTCAAAGCACTTTAAACTGATATACAGTTAAAAAACAAAACTAAAAAAATGCATGTCCTTGCCAGATGTGATGAAGATTTATCAGTTATCAATGATGACATGACTTAAATGTCTTCAGGAATATTTATTTTTATCATCAACATAACATGAATAACAGCAACAAATGAGCATTTGTTACTACCCCTCACAGATCATAACAGGCAAGCCCTAGTAAACGGTCATTCAGCCAAAATTGGTGAATTATCACAATTCATAGGGACATTCAGTTGGACAATTCTCACACAGCATAGTATGTTTTTTTGAACACCTACTGGGTTCCAAACTGTGGTGGTGGCTTGATAATGCACTTGTTTCAAGTGTCTAGTACTGCCAGCACAGTACTTTGAGACGGTACTCTTTTCAGCAGTGTCATGTACCTGTAGCAGAGCCTGACGTGTAAAAGGAGACCTCTTGTACAGCCTTGGTTCAAGGACCACTGGAGTTGTGACAGTGGCCGCGAGAGTGTGGTGAGTTAGGAGTGCCTGCAAGGTCTTACATTGGTAGCGGAGGTGTGTGGCTGGTATGTGACCAGAGTGGTGCTGGATGGCTGAAGCTGCAGATGGCCACAGGAACAGTGGATGAAGAGAACACAGTAGACGGAGAGCCAGTGACACCAGGCACTACGCGGAGCAGAGAAGACAGATAACTGGATGCAGAATCAGACAAGCCAGGTCAGCAACCGAGGATCAGGAATCAGCATACGGTAGGTAGAAAATTGTCTAGATGCAGGCAAGATTTTGCAACAGGATATCAAGCAGAAGAGAGGTTAAGCAAGTTCATCAAGGCAAGCCGGGGTCAGGATACTAGATAGCGTAGTCAGAATAAGACAGGTCAAACACAAGAATCAAGCAAGGATCACAGGAACAGGTTTACAGGTACAAGTTGCAGATCAAACAGCAAAATACCAATGAGCCTGCTGCACTTATATATGGCATTTGGGCATGCATAAGCACAGGTGTGCATGCATTGGCGCGCGTGCTTGAATATTTGTGTCTAGGTGCATATTTGTGTGCCTGGCACGATGGACACTTCTGGGATGGCACATGCAAATTTTCATCTGCCTTTGGGCAGCCACTGCGCCATGGCCAGCACCTCCCTGAATCCAAGCCATGGATGACGGGGCCAAGCCAAACCAGTCTCTTCCTACTGCATTGGAAGGGCTGTTGCTGAAACACATGACCAAACCAGTGTTAATTTTGGCAGCAAATTTTGATTTCATTTTAGTCTTAGTCTGTTGGCTAAAATTACATTTTAGTTTTAGTCCCATATTAGTCTTCTGCAATTGTTTTAGTTTTAGCCATATTTAGTCAACTAAATCTCCAGTACATTTTAGTAGACTAAACAAATTTTAGTCGACTAATGCCGCTTACACACAATCGGTTTGTCTGATGAAAAAGGTCTGATGGACCGTTTTCATCAGACCAAACCGATCGTGTGTGGGCCCCATCGGTTATTTATCCATCGGTTAAAAAAAATGGAACTTGTTTTAAAATTATCTGATAGATACCTAACCGATAGAAAAAAAACGATCGTCTGTAGGCACATTCATCGGTTAAAAATCCACGCATGCTCAGACTAAATTAGGGGATGGGAGCGTCCGTTCTGGTAAAACTAGCGTTCGTTATGGAGATAGTACCATCATCATGCTGTAAGAGACAGAAAAGCGCAAATCGTCTTTTACTAACACAAAATCAGCTAAAGCAGCCCCAAGGGTGGCGCCATTGGATTTGAACTTCCCCTTTATAGTGCCGTCGTACGTGGTTTACGTGACCACGTTCTGACACGATCGTTTTTTTTAACCGATGATGTGTAGGCACGACTGACCATCAGTCAGCTTCATCGGATAACTGATGGAAAAATCCATCAGACCGTTTTCATCGGATTGACCGATCGTGTGTATAGGGTATAATACTAATTTTAGTTGTCTAAAATCGAATGGGTATAGTTGAATTAGTCAATCAGACTCGGCTGATCACAGATTGGAGTAAGCAGCCGATTCCGGCCCCTTACCATATGATCAGCTGTCAGCCAATGACAGCTGATCATGTGATGTAAACAAAAGATCGGTGATCAGCTTTTTCCACCCTCACACTGATAGTGTGAGGGGAAAAAAAGCCGATCACCGGCTTCTGACAGAAGGACATTGGTCCCGAACAGGGAGAAGCACTGCTACTATGCAGTGCCCTCCAGTGCCACCTGCTAGTGCCCACCAATGCCACCTACAGGTGCATATAAGTGTTGCCTACCAGGGCCCACCAGTTCCACCTAATTTTTTTTTTGCAACAAATGTAAAACCCAGCAGTGATTAACCACTTCAATAGAGAAAGCACTGATATTGATACAGCAAAGTAAAAAAAAAGACCACCTTTGACATTTGCCTTACTTCTGTGATGATAGACTCCTGTATAGAGTGGGCAGCATATATAAAACAGTAAAGGAAAATATGCAACTTTAGCATTTCCAAGATTTCGAATAAAAGGAAATACTGCACCACAGAGTTGAACCATTCCTCTTGTCTGGGAGAATTGTCTGTAGTGATTATAATGATGGTGACAATGACGGATTCTATTGAAAAGGAGGAAGAAGTAATTATAGCCTGAGATTTAAATATCTGGAGTGACAAACCTGTTATCATATTAAGCAAAGGCATAGCTAATAAGGCAGCCATGCTTTAAGACTCTTACTATGAAAGATAACATGCGATCGATCGTTCAAGGCTTCTCGATGGGAAATCTAAAGACATCAATTAGGGTGTTTTTTTAGGGTGAAGATCCTTTACACATTGTTGCTGAGTCATTTCTGCATTCAGGAAAAAATAGCTTGAGTCAACAGTGGCAACAATTTTCGCTACAGTGTATTGAAAATCAAAGACAAGTTGAGTCATGACCCCAAGTAATACTGGGTATCCAATTTGCTCAAGTAGTCTGAGCTTGCTTGGTTTACCATTCTGTTGTTCTCAACCATCATGCTTCCTATCACGCATGGTAAGTGATCAGTGACTTTCAAATGTGACTGATCACTTGTCACAAAAGAAAATCTGGAAAAAGAAAGTACCTATGGGGTTATGAGAAATGTCCCTCCCTAAAAAGGATAATGCGCTAAACCTTAATTAAGAGTGGGATTGATAATAACATTTTCAGTGCCTCCACTGAAATTAGCTAGTAATGTAATCAAAAGTAGTTGGAAGCAGAAGAGCTACAGTACTACAACCAGCATATAACATTAACCATAAGCATATAGATGTATAGCAGTATAGAAATAATACAAGTTTTATTTAAGAAGAGATTAAAATAGTACATGCATCCAGTGTACAAACAGATATTATCAGCAAAGGGCCCAACAGGAGTCTTGGGGGAATTGTGCACATATACCTGGGTGTATATATAATTTTTATAGATGAATGTTGTTGCAGGAGCCACTGAGAACGAATCAGCATCTATCTTTGTGTCATACCTGAAGACAAAATCTACAGTAATGAGGAGACCCTACAGCCATTGCCCAACTGGCCTGGAACACAGTCTTAGCAATCTCAAAATAATTCTCTATTATGATCTGATGTTAGTAGGATGGATAGGACATGTGGCTACGACCTTGTATGTCTCCATTTCCTCCAGAAACACTCTTTACTCTTTACTCTCTGTCATTTGTCAAGACATTTACATACAGAACATCTGCTTGGCTTCAGACCTGTCCGATAAGGCTGATATTTTAAAAAATGAATTAATTTTAGATATCGTATTTGCCGGCGTATAAGACGACTGGGCGTATAAGACGACCCCTAATTTTCCAGCTAAAATCTTGGTTTTGGGATATACTTGCCATATAAGACGACCCCCTTGCCTCACTGTGCCATTACATGCCTCACTGTACTGTGCCATTACATGCCTTACTGTACTGTGCCATTACATGCCTTACTGTACTGTGCCATTACATGCCTCACTGTACTGTGCCATTACATGCCTTACTGTGCCATTGAATACCTTACTGTGCCATTGCATCCCTCACCTCGACGATCCCTTACCTTATCCCTGACATGCAGAGTCTCCGTCAGACTGCGGGCGTCCATTGTTCAAAAGCCACGCCGCCTCCCTGTGCTGTTCCGTGACAGGCAGAACACTCAGTTTCCCAGCAGAGCCTGTGTTCAGCGTTCCGCCTATCATGGATGTCCTCTCGTCTGAGGCCGAGGATGAGAATACATCCGTAATAGGAGGAACACTGAACAGAGGCGCTGCTTAGAAACTGAGTGTTCCGCTTATCACGGAACAGCACGAGGAGGAGGCGCGGATTTTGAACAATGAATGCCCGCCGTGCATACAGGTACCGGCGTATAAGATGACCCCCGACTTTTGAGGGAAATTTTTACGTACAAATGGTTGCCTTATATGCTGGAAAATACGGTACTTATACTAGTTTTCGCTAAATAGGCGCTGCAGAATTGCAGTTGTTTGTATCCAATAGATATGCCTAGAGTTTAGCTTAAAGCAGAGCTCCACCCAAAAGGAGATTATTTGCCTCCTCCCCCCTCCACTGCCACATTTTGCACCTTTCGGGGGAGGAGAGAGAGGGTACCTGGTTTTGACAGGTACCCACTCCCACTTCTGGCTGACTACACCATGGCAAACCATTCACAAAGTGCAGCATGCTTGGCACATGTGCAGTAGGGAACTGGCTGTGAAGCCACAAGGCTTTAATGTCGGTTTCCCTTACCCGAGATGGCAGTGGCAGCACCCGAGAGCAGATTGAAAAATCGGCTCGGGTGAAGACACAGCTGGATCCGTGGACAGGTAAGTGTCCTAATATTAAAAGTCAGCAGCTACAGTATTTGTGAAGGATCCTGGAGCTATGGTTTAAAGTGGTATTAAAGGTTTGGCTTAAAAAAATAATAACAAATATGTCATACTTACCTACTACAATAGTTTTGCACAGAGCAAGCCTGACCCTCCTCTTCTCAGGTCCCCCGCCAGCGCTCCTGTCTTCTCCCTGTGTCTCCAATAGCAAGCAGCTTGTTATGGGGGCACCAGTGCGTGCTCACTCCCAAGCCCTGCTCTATGACTCCATAAGACACATAGAGGGTTATTTACTAAAGGCAAATCCATTTTGCACTACAAGTGCAAACTCCATGTGCAAAGTGCACATGAAATTGCACTAAAGGTGCACTTGGAAGTGCAGTTGCTGTCACAGCTTGGCCCCATCCCCACTCATTGGCTCACTGACTGTGATTGACAACAGTGGGAGTCAATGTCTCCCCTGCTGTCCCAGCCAAAGTGTAGAGGGAGTTCCGGGACAGCCAAGGCTCTCGTGCACGCCGCTGAATAGGGAAGGGGATCAGGTGAGTATTGGGGGGCTTTAGGTGAGGCAGCACACGGAAGGTGTTTTACCTTTATACATAGTATGCATGAAGATAAAAAAAAAACTTCAGCCTTTACAACAACTTTAAATCACATAATTTCATGAAACCTTTAGATTTTTGAAAGTGTGTTATACATTGTAAGTAAAAAATACAACACATACTTACTGATACTCTAAGGCCCAGATTCTCAAAGGGCTTACGGCGGCGCAACACAATGTACGCCGTTGCAAGTCCTAATCTGGGCCGTCATATCTATGCGACTGATTTTTAGAATCAGTCACGCATAGATAACCATTAGATCCGACAGGTGTAAGGCTCTTAAATGCAATTTTTTTTCCGCCGCTAGGTGTCGCCTCCGCCGTTTTCCCAGTCGAGTATGCAAATTAGCAAAATACGGGAATTCCCGTAGGCGCGGTCGACGCAGTGAAGTACGACTTTAGATTTGCCCCTGCAACGAATGTTAAGTATGGCCGTCGTTCTTGCATCGAAATTTAAAAATTTACGTTGTTTGCGTAAGTCGTCCGTGAATGGGGCTGGACGCCATTTACGTTCACGTCGACACCAATGACGTCCTTGCGACATCATTTGGAGCAATGCACCCTGGGATATAGTACGTTCGGCGTGGGAATGCGCCTAATTTAAATGCTGCACGCCCCCTACCCGGCTCATTTGAATTAGGCGGGCTTGCGCCTGGGGATTTACGCTACGCGGCCGCAACTTTACAGGCAAGTTCTTTGTGAACAAAGCACTTGCCTGTAAAACTTGCGGTGGCGTAACATAAATGACATACGTTACGCCGCCGCAGTTTTACGCCCATCTACGAGAATCTGGGCCTAATTCTCTACTCTCTTCAGTTTTTTAAGTTTTTTTTTTTTTTTTTTTCCCAGATGGCCATTATAATAAAACACATGCTTTGCCCTCATAGTGAACATTTAAAATTATTGCAGTTAACTAATTTCACATTGCTTCACCCTGTAGGGGGTCAGAAAATATTTTTACCTTCTTCTGTGCTGAATAATTGTCAATACTTGCCAGGAAGAAGGGGTTGTTTTGCTATGTGAGTTTTGAACCTGTAGATTATGCATCTATTATCCTGAGTAATTGTGTTCCTGATTTTTTATGGACCATCTATTTAATTTGTGGGTATGCTCATCAATCTGTGATTCATTTTTCCTTATAAAACTATTTATACTTTAACAAATTGTCTAACAAATTCATTAATAAATCTAATATGGTATTTGTTATAGAAATTAGAAATTTGAATGTTGAAATTGTTAATCATATATCATGCCACTAGATGGCAGTGCAATTTAAAAGAAACAGGAGGCCTTACTTTTAACCTGTCTCTGCTTGTTTTCAGTAAAACCATTATTTTAACTTAATTAGGGTCTCCTGAACATTGTTCAGTCTAATAGTTTTACCATCTTAATCTTTTTCAAATAAGTCTTGTTCAATAAATGAATAGCAACAGTACAATATATTATGTTTCAACTGCATCCCTAGATTTTTTTTTATTTAGTACAATTTAAAAAAATCACAAGGAATACACATTACAAATATATTTGCTCGATGTCAAAATGACCAATGTCGATGCCTTCAAATGTAGACATACAGTAGGTGATCCCTTATAACAGTCTCCAGATTATAGAGCGTGGGCCAGATCTGGCCGGCTGCAAGATTTTATCCAGCCCTCTGATGTAAGATTGGAGTCTGATGGGGACCCATCAGAAAGGGGGGCAACTGACAGGGACTCCCATGTAAGGAGGGACTCTGATGTAAGGGGAATCTTGCTATAAAGAGGGACTCTGATGGGGACTGTCATAGAAGGAAGGACTTTATTGTAATAAGGTACTCTGAAGTAAATGGGACTCAATAGGGGGCTCTGATGTAAGGGAGAACTTTGATGGGCTTAAGTTTATTTGAAATTTCTTTGCTTGTACTGAAGTTTCTAAATCTTCTCATGCTAATCACAAAAAATAAAAAATCTGCAAGTAAAATGTATTCATTCATTTAAATTTGATTTGTTCATTTATAAAACAGATTTTTTTTTTCAACCGGTAAATATTATAAGACATATAATGTGACCCTTATACTGAAAAATTTGGAGACCCCTGCTTTATTATATACACCCTCTATTTATTTAACATGGAACTTTCTAAAAAATAATTGCACAGAACGTTTACTATCTGTCCTAATCTAGCCTGGCTCTTTCATGGGATTCATTTCCTTTTGGAATGTTAAGCTATGGACTCATATATAGAGAAATATGTTGGTAGATGGTAGGATCCCACTTGCATAGGCCAGCCCTGACACTTGCGGGCGTGCGCCGCCAGTGACCCGCTCCCGATGTGATCACACACAGCAGGAGCCCAGCAGCAGGTACAGTGGACTCGATGTCCGCCGGCACCTGATGATTGTTCAGTACACGGGCATAACCACAATCTGCCTATGTAAACAAGGCAGATCGCAGTTCTGTCAGTAGGGAAGGCATTGATCCTATGTTCCTGCAAAGTAAAAGCACCTTGCCATGTGTCTAGGAACACATTTAACACTTTTATTGCCCCTGCTGTTAACCCTTCCTAGCCAGTAGTACAGTGACAGTGCATATTTTTAGCACTGCCTTATGAGCTTCCCACATCATACCTTCAGACAGTTCCTGGGAATCATTTTTGGAATTGTGTTTTAATTGAAGGGTCTGGTATGGATTTTGAGGGGGACCCCCTACACCATTTTATTTTTTTAAATTGGCGCAGGGTTCCCCTTAATATCCATACCAGCCTGATATGGAATTTTGGTTCAGGGTTCTTTTTTTCAATTACTTTTTTATCTGTATTGCTGGAACCCGACAATTCATTATAGTGGTGAGTAGTTTCAAATTACTTCTGTTCCTTTTAGAAATGTAATTTTGTGCAGGGACTGTTCTGAACACTGGAAAAATTTATCACTTTACATGCATACTATAGACACCCCTCAGGTACGAAATTTAAAGGAATATTTCACTTTTATTGTTTCACTTTAAGCATTATTAAAACCATTGCTCCCGAAAAACTTTTTTAAAACTTTTTTTTGCATTAATACATGTCCCCTAGGGCAGGACCCAGGTCCCCAAACACTTTGTATGACAATACCATGCATATAAGTCTTTAAAATTAGCACTTTTGATTTCCCCATTAGACTTTTAAAGGGTGTCCCGCGGTTTTCGAATTTTCCGCAAACACCCCAAATTGTTTGCTATTTGGCAAACAGGCGAACACCAGATGTTCGAGTCGAACTTACGTTCGACACGAACATCGAGCTCATCATCCCTAATTAGGTGCATAAATATTGGCCAAGGCAATAGGATAGCCATCAAAAGTATGCCTTTATATTACATATCTACCATCACAGTCCGCAAGGTTTTTCAGAAGTTCTTAAGAAGTTGTAAAGGGCAGTTCTTGTGTATGACTATAGCCACCCCATTTCATGTCTTATTGGGGACATAGGAACCAATCATCAAATATTTGTTTTGGTATGTGTGGCCATATTGTGAGCTTGAGTAACAGTGGCTAGATGGAAAAGTAAAAAAACACAAGCCCATGTTATAGAACAAACAAGTCAGCAGGTCCACTCAGTTTTCTCTAATTATTGAGTTAAACCCATTCACATATAGTATTGAATCCCAATCTTACAATTTTCCCCAATCCAAGACATCCATATTGGCTATATGTGGTGGTTATAAAGCACATAAATTGGAATAAACAGAGAACCCTTCGCTTTTGTAAAAAACAGGTGTGTCAAGAAGGCCCTCCTTGTTCACTCAGCCTGAAATTCTTCTGGTTGTGATTCTGCTTGGTTATGAACCCTTCTCTGTCTCCTGTGAGCCTATTGACATCTTTTCTGGTTCTCAGGCTGTATGTATGGTCTTCCTCAGATATCTCCAATAAAGAAAACCCACAGCTGGCAGGTTCAGAGTTTGCAATAAGTTCTGTAGGTTATCCTTGTCTCAAATGGAAGCTGTAAAATGCCACCTCTTGCTGCTGTCAAATGGAAAGGAAAGCCCCACCTGTACTCCAATCCTTCCATCCTTAGAACATTCAGTAGAGAATGCACCAACCTTCACACTGCGGCGTAACAAATTGTAAAATAAGTATAGTGCTCCATCAAGAGTTTGCTTCAGTATCCGCAGATTATTGCCTCTTTTTTTGAGAAGCACAACACCTTACATATCACATCCCTAGACTTTTTCACTTTCTCATTGATGGTCATTAAAGTCCTATGGGCTCTTTGTATGCGGAGCAAGAAGAAATTTATAATACACATTCAGCCATGTAAAACCAAGCAGAAAAATGGGTAAATGTTAAGTGAATATCGGAATGATAAATAGTTGGGATAATATGATAAATCGATTTTCCCTTTAAAGAATAGATGTTGGGTGAATCTTGTCTGATGAAGTTATTAATGAATCTCATTTGATGAACAAATCTTGTTAACCACTTGGTAACCGCCCTATAGACAATATACGTCTACAGGGCGGGTGGTTAACTCTAGGAGGGCGTCAATGTACGTCCTCCCAGAGTCCGTCTCCCGCGCGTCCCCTGGGACGCGCACACGGGAACATCCGTGACCGCCGGGTCCAGAGGACCCGGCCGATCACGAATCGCGGTAAACGGCCGCTGATAGCGGCCGTTTACCATGTGATCGCTCCGTCCAATGACGGAGCGATCACATGTAAACAAACCGGCGTCTTTTGATGACGCCGGTTCCTCCCTCCTCTCTCTGTACCGAGCGGTACAGTGTGAGAGGGGGAGCGCGGGTGTCAGCAGCGCTGCGGATGGATCTGTGACTATTGCAGTCACAGATCCATCCATCCCTGCTCAGCCATCCCTGAAACCCCCGCCCCAATACTGTCTAATACACTGTGCAATACCTCCCCTACAATACTCTGCATACCCCCGGCAATACTCTGCATACCCCCCTGCGCAATACTCTGCATACCCCCCTGCGCAATACTCTGCATACCCCCCTGCGCAATACTCTGCATACCCCCCCTGCGCAATACTCTGCATACCCCCCCTGCGCAATACTCTGCATACCCCCCCTGCGCAATACTCTGCATACCCCCCCTGCGCAATACTCTGCATACCCCCCTGCGCAATACTCTGCATACCTCCCCTGCGCAATACTCTGCATACCTCCCCTGCGCAATACTCTGCATACCCCCCTTCGCAATACTCTGCATACCCCCCTGCGCAATACTCTGCATACCCCCCTGCGCAATACTCTGCATACCCCCCTGCGCAATACTCTGCATACCACCCCCTGCGCAATACTCTGCATACCACCCCCTGCGCAATACTCTGCATACCACCCCCTGCGCAATACTCTGCATACCCCCCTGCGCAATACTCTGCATACCGCCCTGCGCAATACTCTGCATACCCCCCTGCGCAATACTCTGCATACCCCCCCTGCGCAATACTCTGCATACCCCCCCTGCGCAATACTCTGCATACCCCCCCTGCGCAATACTCTGCATATCCCCCTGCGCAATACTCTGCATACCCCCCCCTACGAAATACTCTGCATACCCCCCCCCCTGCGAAATACTCTGCATACCCCCCCTGCGCAATACTCTGCATACCCCCCCTGCGCAATACTCTGCATACCTCCCCTGCGCAATACTCTGCATACCTCCCCTGCGCAATACTCTGCATACCTCCCCTGCGCAATACTCTGCATACCCCCCTGCGCAATACTCTGCATACCCCCCTGCGCAATACTCTGCATACCCCCCTGTGCAATACTCTGCATACCACCCCCTGCGCAATACTCTGCATACCACCCCCTGCGCAATACTCTGCATACCACCCCCTGCGCAATACTCTGCATACCACCCCCTGCGCAATACTCTGCATACCCCCCTGCGCAATACTCTGCATACCCCCCTGCGCAATACTCTGCATTACTCCCCGGCAATACTCTGCATTACTCCCCGGCAATACTCTGCATTACTCCCCGGCAATACTCTGCATTACTCCCCGGCAATACTCTGCAATACCCCTGCACAATTACTCTGCGCAATTACTCTGCAATACCCCCGCACCAATACTCTGCAATACCCCCGCACCAATACTCTGCAATACCCCCGCACCAATACTCTGCAATACCCCCGCACCAATACTCTGCAATACCCCCGCACCAATACTCTGCAATACCCCCGCACCAATACTCTGCAATACCCCAACACCAATACTCTGCAATACGCCAACACCAATACTCTGCAATACCCCAACACCAATACTCTGCAATACCCCCGCACCAATACTCTGCAATACCCCCACACCAATACTCTGCAATACCCCCGCACCAATACTCTGCAATACCCCCGCACCAATACTCTGCAATACCCCCGCACCAATACTCTGCAATACCCCCGCACCAATACTCGGCAATACCCCCGCACCAATACTCTGCAATACTCCAACACCAATACTCTGCAATACCCCAACACCAATACTCTGCAATACCCCAACACCAATACTCTGCAATACCCCGGCTAATACTCTGCAGTACCCAGAAAATACTCTGGGAAAAAAATGCGTTTTAACCACTTCCCGCCCGCCGGCCGTCATGACGTCCTTGACTTTGTGCAGGGATATCTGAATGATGCCTGCAGCTACAGGCATCATTCAGATATCATTTTTTTCAGCCGGCGATTCCCTACACCGTAAGAACAATCATGGCGGCTGTTCCGCCTCTTGATCGTTCTTACGGGAGGCGAAAGGGGACGTCTCCCCTCCCTTCTCCCTCTGGTGCCTATTCTGACTCACCGCTACGATCGAAACCAGGATCGTTTTATTTTTTTTTATTTTTTTTCAGGCTTCCCAGCCTAGAGGTGAGATGTGGGGTCTTATTGACCCCACATCTCACTGTAAAGAGGACCTGTCATGCTATATTCCTATTACAAGGGATGTTTACATTCCTTGTAATAGGAATAAAAGTGATCAAAACATTTATTTTTGGGGAAAAACGTATCAAACTAAAATAAATAAAGTGAAATGAACAATAAAAATATATATTTTTTTTAAAGCGCCCCTGTTCCTGTGTGCTCGTATACAGAAGCGACCGCACACGTAAGTCCCGCCCACATATGAAAACGGTGTTCAAACCACACATGTGAGGTATCGCTGCGAACGTTGGAGCAAGAGCAATACTTTTGGCCCTAGAGCTCTTCTCCAACTAAAAAGATGTAACCAGTAAAAATATTTAAAGCGTCGCCTATGGGGATTTTTAAGTAGCGAAGTTTGGCGCCATTCCACAAGCGTGTGCAATATTGAAGGGTGACATGTTGGGTATCTATTGACTCGGCGTAACTTCATCTTTCATATTATGCAAAAACATTGGGCTAACTTTAATGTTTTTTTTTTTTTAAAAGCACAAAACCGTTTTATTTCCAAAAAACGCATTCGAACAATTGCTGCGAAAATAACGTGCGCGATAAAAAGTTGCAACGAACGCCATTGTATTCTCTAGGGTTTTTGCTAAAAAAGCATATATAATGTTTTGGGGTTCTATGCAATTTTCTAGCAAATAAATGATGATTTTTACATGTAGGAGAGAAATGTCAGAATTGGTCTCGGTGCTCCAGAACGCCTGATGGTGCTCCCTGCATGTTGTGCCTCTGTATGTGGCCACGCTGTGTAAAAGTCTCACACATTTGGTATCGGCATACTCGGGAGGAATAGCAGAATGTGTTTTGGGGTGTAATTAGTGTTATGCATATGCTGTGTGTGAGAAATAACCGGCGAATATGAACATTTTGTGAAAAAAAAAAAAAAAAAAAAATCCTGATTTTGCAAAGAATTGTGGGAAAAAATTACAACTTCTAAAAACTCACCATGCCTCTTTCTAAATACCTTGGAATGTCTTCTTTCCAAAAAGGGGTCATTTGGGGGGTATTTGTACTTTTCTGGCATGTTAGGGTCTCAGGAAATGAGAGAAGCTGTCAGTACTTCAGGTGTGATCAAATTGATCAATTTTCAGTAATTGGTACCATAGCTTGTAGACCCTATAACTTTCACCCAGACTAAATAATAACCCAATTTTTTTTTTTTTACCAAAGATATGTAGCAGTATACATTTTAGGCCAAATTTATGAAGAAAAATTCATTTTTTGCAAAATTTTATAATAGAAATGAAAAAAAATTCATTTTTTTACAAAATTTTCGTTCTTTTTTCATTATTAGCGGAAAAAATAAAAACCGCAGAGGTGATCAAATACCACCAAAAGAAAGCTCTATTTGTGGGAAAAAAAGGACAAAAATTTCATTTGGTTACAGTGTTGTATGACTGAGTTATTGTCATTCAAAATGTGAGAGCACCGAAAGCTGAAAATTGGTCTGGTTATTAAGGGTGTTTAAGTGCCCAGTTGTCAAGTGGTTAAAAAAAAAAGGCAGCTGATAAAATGTGAAAAAAAGAATTTTGGGGGAAAGTTGTTTTAATCTTGGATGTTAAACAATGCACAGCACAGTCTTACTCATTAATACAGGGAAATAAAATAAAGATATTCAAACTATAATAACATAAAAGCAACCAACCAGACAATTTGGAGGTGATATTTGTTTGAATGGACAGTGTCACTGATAAAACAAAAATGATTTAACTGATTATTTGCATCACTGATGTACAGAATAATTGCATCAGCGATGTAGTTTCACTATACTGTATATACAGTATTCATACCCCTTGAAATTTTCCACATTTTGTCATGTTACAACTAAAATCGTGAATGTATTTTTTTGGGATTGTATGTGATAGACCAACACAAAGTGGCACATAATTGTGATGAAGAAGGAAAATGATAAATGGTTTTCAATTTTATTTTACAAATAAATATGTGAAAAGTGTGACATGCATCTGTATTCAGCTCCTCTGAGTCAATACTTTGTAGAACCACCTGAAATGATTTCTGCAAGTCAGATTGGATGGAGATCATCTGTGAACAGCAATTTTCAAGTCTTACCACAGATTTTCTACTGGATTTAGGTCTGGACTTTGACTATGCCATTATAACACATGCATATGCTTTGACCTAAACCATTCCATTGTAGCTGTGGCTGTGTGTTTAGGGTCATGGTCCTCTTGGAAGGCGAACCTCCACTCCAGTCTCATGTCTTTTGTTAACTCACAGTGGGGACAGTGTGTTCAGGGTGATGTGCAGTGTTAGTTTTCCGACCACACAGTGTTTTGCTTTTACGCCAAAAGGTTAGATTTTGATCTCATCTGACAAGAGCACCTTCTTCCACATGTTTTCTGTGTCTCCCACATGGCTTCTCGCAAACTGCAAATGGGACTTCTTATGGCTTTCTTTCAACAATGGTTTTCTTCTTGCCACTCTTTCATAAAGGCCAAATTTGTGGAGTGCACAACTAATAGTTGTCCTGTGGACAGATGCTCCCACCTAAGCTGTGGATCTCTGCAGCTTGTCCAGAGTTCCCATGGGCATCTTGACTGCTTCTCTGATTAATGCTCTCCTTGCCTGGCCTGTCAGTTTAGGTGGACAGCCATTTCTTGGTAGGTTTGAAGTTGTGCCATCCTCTTTCCATTTTTGGATGATGGATTGAACAGTGCTCCGTGAGACGTTCAAAGCTTGGGATATTTTTTTATAATCTAACCCTGCTTTAAACCTCTCCACAACTTTATCCTTGACCTGTCTGGTGTGTTCCTTGGCCATCATAATGCTGTTTGATCACTAAGGTTCTCTAACAAACCTCTGAGGGCTTCACAGAACAGTTGTATTTATACTGAGATTAAATTAGACACAGGTGGACTCTATCTACTAATTTGGTGTATTTTGAACGCAATTGGTTCCACTAGATTTTAGTTAGGGGTGTCAGAGTAAAGGGGGCTCAATACAAATGCACGCCACACTTTTAGATATTTATTTGTAAAAAAGTTTGAAAACCATTTATCATTTTCCTTCCAATTATGAGCCATTTTTTGTTGGTCTATTACATAAAATCCCAATAAAATACATTTACATTTTTGGTTGTAACATGACACAATGTTGAAAATTTCAAGGGGTATAAATACTTTTTCAAGGCACTGTATTTTTTATTGGGATCTTTAAAGAAATGCTGCACCCATCTAAGAAATTCTGGTCTGTTGTTATAACACATATTTATTATGCCTCTCAGCAATATTGTTCTAGCTGCATGGCAGCAAGGCAATATAGTACTTACTTCTATACCGTATATTTAAAAGAATTCATAAGTCACTTAGGAGTCATATAACTTTATAAAATAGAACACCAGGTTGAATAACTCTATACAAAAAATCTAATGTGGCATAAAACATTTTACACCTTAAGCAACAGTCATTTTATTTCATATAATACTCTAAGCCCAAGAGAAAAACAAGGTACATCCTGAAGCTATTATCAAAGAGTTCATCTTTCGGGTTAGCTATTATTTCCCCAAAGAAATGGATTGTATTAAAGTTAGTAGAATGTTAGTAGGATGTTAAACAATAAATATTCACACTTTCCTGCAGTGCTTATATCAAATGTATAGGGAGACTTTCAGAATTATATAAAGACACCACAGCCAAGTTCTTGCAAAGTATGAACTCTGAAATGTGAAAGAATACAAAATAAAAACGCATTCACATACTATAGTACTTGACAGATGCATTTCAAGGCAGCTGCAAGACTTCTAGTGATGATATATCAATAATAATGCTATCACCAGTTCTCATCAAACCGGTGTATTCCAACTTGTTTCTTCAAAGGCACTTTCTCTTTGAAAAGTATCCACTGGTAGTGGTACTTGAGGAGTGGGACTAATATACTGCCATAAATGCTTGTGCAAAATGGCTTTTGATCTGTGTTTTTCCATCTGGCTGGGTAATGGGGGGACGGCAAAACTCACTCATATTCCACTGTTCTCGAAACAAGAAATAATTTGCACTCAGATCGCTAACTGAATCTGGTATTACAATTATTTTGTGTGTGATGATCTTTAAGGATAGGCTGTGCAAATGCAGTTTTTAGTAGTGCCGCTGATGATCATTTTTTTGAAACGTCAACCCAATTTCAAGGTATACTGAAAGCATAGCAAAGCTGAACATTAGACTGTAAGCCTTAAAGGTAAATTCCAGAATAACCAAATATTGTCCAGATACACGAGTCATGTGCATTCTTACTTGAATCATGGTGTGTTTTGTGTATTTCTTTCAGATCTGTGCAGTAATCCAGAGTGAATCATTGCTTCTGGGTGGGAGCTTCCTGTAATAAAGACCAGTCACAGCTGCTCTCTGTCCTTGTGTAGGGTGACTGGTCTTGTTTCCACCCCATTTCTGAAGTTCTCTGCAGGCATCCTCTAGTGGGTGGAGCTGCTGAGCCCATCCCACAGCTCTGCTGTCTGCACAGGCTGTGTGCAACATAGTGATGATGTCACTGCTACATTTGCAAGGCAATTTCTGGATTTGTAAAGGCATTTGGTGTGTACAGTATAGATTTACATCCTTTGTGGCTACTGAGGAATACATTTTGATGAACCTTTTTGTACCTGGAGTTAAAGCGATTGTAAAGCTTCATTTTTTTTAAATAACAAACATGGCATACTTACTTTCACTGTGCAGGTCGTTTTGCACAGGGTGGCCCCGATCATCCTCTTCTGGGGTCCCCCGGCTGCTCTCGCAGCTCCTCTTAACATCAGATAACCCCTGGGAGAAGCTCTCTCCCAGGGGGGTTGCCTTGCAAGCACGCTCCCGAGTCCAGCATTCAGCATCCATAGCCGCCGAATTTAAGACTCGGCCCTGCCACCGACACCAACGTCATTGAATTTGAGTGACAGCAGCGGGACCCAACAGCTGTGCCACTATCAATCTATGCAATCAAGAGTCGGGACCCCATGAAAAGAGGGACAGCAGGTCCTTGCCTGCAAAATTCGGAGCTCAAGTAAGTTAAATGGGGGGCTGGGGGGACAGTAACTGCCAGGTGTTTTTTCACCTTAATGCATAGGATCCATTAAGGTGAAAAAAACAAGAGGGTGTACAACCCCTTTAAGCTTTAAAGGCTACAGCTAGAGAAGGTAAGTGCTTTTTGTTAACATTACAAATATGTTAGGGAATTTTTGATATGTTAACGCTAGCCAAAACGTTCTCTTTTGTTTTGGCTAGAGCATGGACAAGTTAGATGCTTTTGAATATTTGAGGATTTTTTTTGCTGCAATAGAACCTTAAACCATATCTTCCACACCTATTATTTCTACAACATTTGGTTGTAAACCTTTAACCGCTTCAGTACCCGCCCATAGTCAAATGATGTCCACAGGAGGGATCTCCCATCCTGGGCTTCCCGCCCATCTAGGCGGCGCGCGCACTCGCTGCATCCCTCGGGACCTGGTGCACATGCCCGGAGGCCGCAATGCCTGCCGGGCACCCGCGATTGTCCATGATCACAGCAGGACTGTTTATCTGTGTGTGTAAACACACAGATCCACATCCTGTCAGAGGTGAGGAGACCAATGTGTGTACCCAGTAGAACACAGATCGGTCTCTTCCCCTTGTGAGTCCCCTCCCCTACAGTTAGAATCACTTCCTAGGGAACATATTTAACCCCTTGATCGCCCCAGTGTTAACCCCTTCCCTGCTAGTCACATTTACACAGTTATCAGTGTATTTTATAGAACTAATCGCTGTATAAATGTGAATGGTCCCAAAAATATGTCAAAAGTGTCCGATATGTCCGTCGTAATGTCACGGTCACAATAAAAATTGCAGATCACCGCGGTTACTACTAAAAAAAAAAGAAAAAAAATGCAAATCTATCCCCTATTTTGTAGACGCTATAACTTTTGCGCAAACCAATCAATATAAGTTTATTGCATTTTTTTTTACCAAAAATATGTAGAAGAGTACATATCGGCCTAAACTGAGGAAAATTTTTTTTTTTTTTAATTGTGATATTTATTAAATCAAAAAGTAAAAAATATTGGGGCAGATCCACAAAAGAATTACGCCGGCGTATCTATTGATACGCCGGCGTAATTTTACATTTCCCGCGTCGTATCTTTGTTTTGTATCTTTAAAACAAGATACGACGGCATCTCGGGTCAATCCGACAGGCGTACGTCTTAGTAAGCCGTCGGATCTAAGAACGTACGTCCGGCCGGCACAGTTTTTTACGTCGTTTGCGTTCGGCTTTTTCCGGCGTATATTTAAAGCTACTGTTATGAAGCGTACTCAATGTTAAGTATGGCCGTCGTTCCCTCGTAGAAATTTGAAATGTTTACGTTGTTTGCGTAAGTCGTTCGCGAATAGGGATTTGCGTAGAATGACGTCACCGTCGGAAGCATTGGCTTGTTCCGGGTTAATTTCGAGCAGGTGCACTGGGATACCCCCACGGAGGGCGCATGCGCATTAAAAAAAGACGTTGTTTACGTCGGGTCACAACGTATTTACATAAAACATGCCCCCATCACAGAGATTTGAATGCCGCGCCATTACGCCGCCAAAGATACACTACGCCGTGGCTCTGATAGGCTTTCCGATTACAGCCTGCGACAATTGATGTGGGCACAGTTGCGACAATTGATGTGGGCACAGTGGTAACAATTGATGGCATGGCACAGTGGCTGCATTTGATGGCACAGTGGCTGTGTTTGGAATGGCACAGTGGCGACAATTGATGGCACATTGGTGACAATTGATGGCACAGTGATGACAATTGATGGCTCAGTGGCGACAATTTATGGCATGGCACAGTGGCTGCATTTCATGGGCACAGTGGCTGTATTTGATGGGCACAGTGGCTGCCTTTGATGGGCACAGTGAGGCTGCAATTGTCTTTTTTTTTTTGTTTGTTTGTTTGCGTCCCCCGAAAAATTTTGAGCACCAGCCGCCACTGCAGTGAGGTCTTCAGTAGAAAACCATGGACAAAAATGACTTTTTGTTTAAATGACTGGGCTGCAAAATTGGTTCCCTGCATTAAGGTGAAACACATTTTCTAGACTTCTGTCCTCCTCCTTCCCTGTGTGAAGGGGAAGAGAGGGGAGAAGAGTGTTGTGCTGTGCACAGCTGCATCTCTTCTCCCCTCTCTCCCCTTCACACAGAGACTCGGACAGCAGCAAGAGCCGTTAGCGCTTTCTGCTGTCAATCAAATGCAGTGAGGGGTGGGGCTAATCCCCACTGTGATAATAGTACATGCCCCTGGGCTGGTTATTACAATTGTTTTGTCTGGGCCAATCAAATGCAAATAGAGGGGAATCATGGGGCCAGAAGTTTTTGTGGAGAGGACCCCCCGCCCACCCAACTACTGCATGTGTAATGAGAGCAAGTAAAGTCCTCAAAACAGATGGTATGTACTATTCAGAAGATATGGAATTGCATAGGGAGATTTTTGGAAAATTATGTAAAATAGGACTTTAAGTCAAAGACTCAGAAAGTTTAGAAGC
The DNA here is from genome assembly GCF_905171775.1 of Rana temporaria. NCBI lineage: Eukaryota > Metazoa > Chordata > Amphibia > Anura > Ranidae > Rana > Rana temporaria. The sequence continues at coordinate 207,231,485 of NC_053491.1, read as the reverse complement.
CATTTAATCAGAATGGTAGCATTATGCAACTAATATTTTTCAGAAATTGCTGTCTCAATGTTTCTCATAGTACAGGTTTCTTTTAACCTCCCTAGTGGTAATCCCCAGTGAGGCTTGGGGTGAATTTTCATTACCAAAAGCGGTAACCCCAAGCCACACTCGGGACATTGCAGGATCCAGGCAAAGTTATTTAACCCCTTCCCTACCCGCCCATTGTCAAATGACGTCCACAGATGGGATCTCCAATCCTGGGTGGACGTCATATGACGTCCTGGGCTTCCTGACTGTCTAGGGGGCGCACATGCTTTGCCTGAGGTGTGCGCCCACGGCATCGTTTGGGACCCGGTGCACGTGCCTGGTGGCCGCGATGTCCGCCGGGCACCCGTGATTGCCTGCAATCAAACAAAGATCCACGTCCTATCAGAGATGAGGAGACCGATGTGTGTTCTCAGTACAGAGAAACACAGATCGGTCTCCTCCCCCTACAGTTAGAATCACTCACTAGGGAACATATTTAACCCCTGCAGCGCCCCCTAGTGTTAACCCCTTTCCTGTCAAGTAACATTTATAGCACTAATCGCAGTGCAAAAAGCATAATACATACAGTACATTGTATTCTTACAGATTACATTACTGTATCAAATAATATCACCTCCCTTTTTTTACTACTGGTTTGTCTAGCGCCCTGCATGCAGTTTTATATTATATATATATGCTGTTCTTTCTGCCTAGAAACCGGAGATTGTCAATGGCAACCAAAAGGTGTCCCTTTACGTCAAAAGCAGTTTTAGACCAGCTAGAAAACAGCAATAGTAAATTAGAATCACTTGCAGAATTGAGCAATATTGATTTTGTGGGGAAATTCATCATCAAACACTGAAACAAATGACAGCGACAATTCTGCAACTGAGCAAATTTCTGTGTTTTTGATTACATTATTGAATACATTTTATTATTCTTATTTGTTCTAATTATTTAGTTATTTATTATATATAATTTATGATTTTGTGTTTCAAACTTTATCATACCAGGGATATCTACTAGACTCTTGTTTGGACAGATCTAAGTTTTATTCCTAAAAATTACAGGCCTACAATAAAAAACGCCAAATTTCCATGCAAAACATTGTACCTCTTTCAGCATCAAAAATCAGACATAATCCTACCACCAGGGAAGTTACTCCAATACAAATCGATTATGGAAACATTTTGTGAATTACAGAAGATATTCAACACATTTCAGGGACAAATCATGTGCACAGACACCCAGCATCACATGCTGTCTCTACTTAAATGGATAAGTGGTAGATGGTGAGAGCCGTACTGTGTTTCCCCTCCCCAATATAGCCTTATCATGACGAAGTTTAGAAGTAGAGGAATATAAGCTGCTATTGATACATAGAAGCAGGCCTATGTTTATGCTTTTGATTCAGACCTAGCTATGCCATACTAAAAAGGAGGAGTGATGGCACACAGTTCTACACATTTCTGAGTTTAGAGCCATGGGATCCCTACACACAGTAAATTAGTTTTCACTGAAAGAGCTGTTGCTCTTCTGAATCTGAACTGTAGGTTACACGGTCAGTTTAAATGCAAATTCTTTAATGCACCTTGGACTAAAAAATATTGAACAGTATTATGCATGCACAAAAACAGGTCAATATCATCAAACACTGGGTGACGAGCTCAGAATTTTAATTTAGCTGAATTTTGTTACAAAGAAGTTCAATACAAGGGAGAAGAGTGATATTTTGCCAAAAAGATTTTCCTTTTTCTTGATTTTATGCCTGATTCACACTAGGGATGAGCCGAACAACCCCCTGTTCGGTTCGCACCAGAACCTTCGAACGGACCAAACGATCGCGCAAACTTTAGAACCCCATTGAAGGGACTCATTGGGACTCAAACGTTCGAAATAAAAAGTGCTAATTTTAAAGGCTAATATGCAAGTTATTGTTCTAAAACGGATTTGGGGACCCGGGTCTTGCCCCAGGGAACATGTATCAATGCAAAAAAAGTTTTAAAAACGGTCGTTTTTCTGGAGCAGTGATTTTAATGATGCTTAAAGTGAAAAAAATTTTTTGAAAAATTCCTTTAAATATCGTACCTGCTGGGTGTCTATAGTATGCCTGTGAAGTGGCATGTGTTTCCCGTGTTTAGAACTGTCCCTGCACAAAATTACATTACTATAAGAAAAAAGTAATTTAAAACTGCTTGCGGCTTTAATGCAATGTCTGGTCCCTGCAATATGGATGAAAATCAATGAGAACAATAGCATGAGTTTCCCCCCCTCCCCCCAGGTCATTTCTAGCCCCCTTGGTCCTATATACTTTGAACAGAAGTATACAGGTGGTGCAAACAAGACAGGGACTGTAGGATTGTTGTTGAACAGGGGCAGAAAAATTCTGTCTTAGGCACTGGTGCTGGTGCCACAACACTGCAACCCCTCACAGATACTCTAGTTGGAGTGCAAGAATGAGCCCTGCTGCAAAGTATTGCATCAAAAATTGTAATTACACTCCCCTGTTAAACAGGAACATAAAAATTGGGCCTTAGCCACTGGTGGCGGTGCCCAGAACCAAAAATGTTCTTACAAGCTATCAGCATGATCATTGAGGGGGAAAAGGATAGTCACTCAGCATAACAGGATAGTCACTCAGCATCAGCATAGGCAGTCTTGAAGGGATCTGACATTTCAAAAAAAATTGTTCCGTTACATCAGCATCAGGTGCTTGGTAGCTGGTGGTGATCCAAGCCTGATTCATTTTTATGAAGGTCAGTCGATCGACCGAGTCGGTGGAGAGGCACACCCTGTGATCAGTTACAAAGCCTCCAGCAGCACTGAATGTGCGTTCTAAAAGAACACTGGATGCAGGACAGGCCAGTACCTCAATTGCATACTGTGCAAGCTCTGGCCAGTGATCCATCCTCAAGACCCAGTAAGCCAGAGGATTTTCGTTGGGAAATGTGTCCAAGTCTGATCTTGCCCCTAGTATTCCCACACCATGTAATACAGACGCTGGCGATGGTTGTTGGAACCGGTCATACCTTGGGGCTGCGGACTAAAAAATTGTCTGAACGCATCGGTCAGATGGACACCTTCTCCACCGCTCCTTCTGTGACTGACTGAAGCCTCAGCAACATGTTGTGGACCAGGATTTTGTAACCTCCCAGTCTCTGGGAACGCGTTGCACAGACCTTTCTGCAAGGCCTCCCGAAGATGTTTCATCTTCTGCTTCCTCTGCGCCGACAAGATATGGTCTGCAACCTTACCCTTATAACATGGATTAAGGAGGGTTGCCAGCCAGTAATGATCCCTCTCCTTGATAGCACGAATACGAGGATCCTTCCACAGGCTTTGCAGGATCAGGGAGGCCATACAGCGTAGGTTTGCTGAGGCATTCGGTACGGAGTCCTCTGGGTCACTGACAATGACAGGATCCGCAGCCACCTTGTCCCAGCCACATACAAGTCCATGTGTTTCTTGGGACTGTAATTGATCCCTTGAAGACTGCTGCTGTTGCTGAGTGCTAGGCTCTCACCTCCATGTTGACACAATCCTCCTCCTCCTCCTCCTCGTCCTCTTCCTGTGTGATAGGCGTGCAAGCAGGAACACTGTCTGGATAAAGGGGGCCTTGAGAGGTAAGGAAGTCCTCCTCTTCCTCCCTCTGTTCTGCCTCAAGGGCCCTGTCCATTATTCCAAGCAGCGTGTGCTCCAACAGGTGGATAAGAGGGACAGTGTCACTGATGCATGCACTGTCACTGCTCACCATCCTCGTGGCCTCCTCAAATGGTGACAGGACAGTGCATGCATCCCTGATCAAGGCCCACTGGCGTGGGGAAAAAACAAGCTCCCCTGACCCTTTCCTGCTGCCATATTGGCACAGATACTCATTGATGGCCCTCTGCTGGGTGTGCAGCCGCTGCAGCATGGCCAACGTAGAGTTCCACCTGGTGGGCATGTCACAGATTAGGTGGTTCTTGGGCAGGCTGTATTCCTTTTGGAGGTCTGTCAACCGAGCACTCGCATTATATGACCATCGAAAATGCACACAGAGTTTCCTGGCCTGCTTCAGGACATCCTGTAAACCCGGGTACCTGCCCAAGAACCGCTGCACCACCAAGTTAAAGTGGAGTTTCCATCCCTAATTTTTTTTTTTACCTGCCCAAGAACCGCTGCACCACCAAGTTAAAGTGGAGTTTCCATCCCTAATTTTTTTTTCGTTATTGTGCTCATTAGACCTAAAAAATAAAAAAATAAAAAATTACTCACCTGGAAATGCTAGTTGCTATGCGGTCCCACAAAATCTGCCTTTGAATCACCTAGGATTCGGACATCATCTCCCTCGGCTCCTCAGCATGCTAATGCTCCTGGGGAATGTGTGTCATCATTTCCCAGGATGCAGTGCGCTTCCCCATTATAACTCCCTATCCAAGATATACAGGAAGTAAGTGCTTGTGGGCTTCACAATGCCCACAAGCAAAATGACAACTGTGTGGACATAGTTTTATAAACTATCTTTTTTGAATAACTATGCAGAGCGGCGGCGGATTGTAAAATAGTAAGTGACCGGATTTATATTATAAAAACGCATTATGAAATGACATACATTTAAAAAATGCTAATTGTGGTTGGAACCCTGCTTTAAGGACATGAGCAAAACAGGGCACATGGGTCAGTAGTCCCTGTCGCAGGGCGGAGAGGAGGTTGGTGCCATTGTCGCAACCAACATTCCTTGCTTAAGCTGGCATGGAGTCAACCAACTATGAGCCTGCCCTTGCAGAGCTGACATAACCTCTGCCCCAGTGTGGCTCCTGTCCCCCAAGCACACCAGCTCAAGCACTGCATGGCATCTCTTTGCCTGCATAGCCCCTTGAACATCTACGGAGCACCGCTGGTTCCGAGGACACATCAGCACAGGAAGAGGTCACAGAGGAGGAAGAAGAGGATGGGGTGGAGGAAAGGGGTGTGCTACAACCAGTAGTAGCATTTTGGAGGTGTGGTGGCGGAACAACCTCCAACACTACTGTACCTTCTCCTGCATCCTTCCCAGCTGCCAGCGGAGTCACCCAATGCGCCATGAAAGATAGGTAACGTCCCTGTCCATGCCTAATATGCACCTTACCGCTGACCGCCCTGTCCAGCGAGGCATGGACATTGCCTTCCACATGCCGGTAGAGAGCCAAAATCGCCTTCCATGAGAAAAAGTGGCGTTTGGGAACTTGCCACTGAGGTACCGCACATTCCACAAACTCACAGAAGGGGGCAGAATCTACCAACTGAAAAGGCAACAGTTGAAGTGCTAGCAATTTACATAGTTACATAGTTACATAGATAGTCAGGTTGAAAAAAGACACAAGTCCATCCAGTTCAACCACAAAAAAATAAACAAACAAAATAAAAAACACAGTACAATCCCATACACCCAACTCCATACCCACAGTTGATCCAGAGGAAGGCAAAAAACCCCAGCAAAGCATGATCCAATTTGCTACAGCAGGGGAAAAAATTTCTTCCTGATCCCCCGAGAGGCAATCGGATTTACCCTGGATCAACTTTACCTACAAATCTTAGTACTCAGTTATATTCTGTACATTTAGGAAAGAATCTAGGCCTTTCCTAAAGCAATCTACTGAGCTGGCCAGAACCACGTCTGGATGGAGTCTGTTCCACATTTTCACAGCTCTTACTGTGAAGAAACCTTTCCGTATTTGGAGGTGAAATCTCTTTTCCTCTAGACGTAAAGAGTGCCCCCTTGTCCTCAGTGTTGACCGTAAAGTGAATAACTCAACACCAAGTTCACTGTATGGACCTCTTATATATTTGTACATGTTGATCATATCCCCCCTTATTCTCCTCTTTTCAAGAGTGAATAAATGTAGTTCTTCTAATCTTTTCTCATAGCTGAGCTCCTCCATGCCTCTTATCAGTTTGGTTGCCCTTCTCTGCACTTTCTCCAGTTCTCCAATATCCTTTTTGAGAACCGGTGCCCAAAACTGAACTGCATATTCCAGATGAGGTCTTACTAATGATTTGTACAGGGGCAAAATGATATCTCTGTCTCTGGAGTCCATACCTCTCTTAATACAAGAAAGGACTTTGCTCGCTTTGGAAACTGCAGCTTGGCATTGCATGCCATTATTGAGCTTATGATCAACTAAAACCCCCAGATCCTTCTCCACTACAGATCCCCCCCAGTTGTACTCCCCCTAGCATGTATGATGCATGCATATTCTTAGTCCCTAAGTGCATAACTTTACATTTATCAACATTAAACCTCATCTGCCACTTAGTCGCCCAATTAGACAGAGCATTGAGGTCGGCTTGTAAATTGGAGACATCCTGCAAGGACGTTATTCCACTGCATAGCTTGGTGTCATCTGCAAAGACAGAAATTTTACTTTTTATCTCAGACCCAATATCATTTATAAATATATTGAAAAGTAAGGGTCCCAGCACTGAACCTTGGGGTACACCGCTGATAACCTTGGACCATTCAGAGTAAGAATCATTAACAACTACTCTCTGAATTCTGTCTTTTAGCCAGTTTTCTATCCATTTACAAACTGATATATCCAATCCTGTAGACCTCACCTTACACATGAGCCGTGTGTGCGGAACTGTATCGAACACTTTTGTAAAATCCAAGTATACCACGTCCACAGCCACGCCTCTGTCCAAAGTTTTACTTGCCTCTTCATAAAAGGTAATCAGGTTTGTCTGACAACTTCTGTCTTTCATGAATCCAGCTAAGCTAGCATTTAACCGCTGGGCATGTGGATGGCTGGGAGAGAACTTATTTTAACGCTGCAGCAACTGGGGCAGGGAAATTTGCCTGGTACAATCTGACGTTGGTGTACCGATACTAGACTGCCTGCTGTGACACACCTAATTCTACACCTAATTCTACACCTTCAGTCCTATCAGTGCAGGCTTCAGAGAGGACTGAGGGCATAGTGGGGTTGGAGATCCCAGCTGATGAGGAGCAAGGGGAGGTCCACTTTGTTCTTTGGTGTGGGTCTTTGAGGTACGCTTGCCAACGAGCTGCATGGCAGGTCGACATATGTCTGGTCAAGCATGTGGTGCCCAAGCGGGTGATGTTTGGCCACGCGAGATACGCTTGCGACATATGTTGCAAATAGCAGCGGAGTGATCTGATGCACTCGTCTCAAAAAAGGCCCACACCAAAGAACTTTTGGAATAACGCTAAGACACAGCAGGGCACTGCACATGCGGAGCTCTGCGTTGTGATGCAGTCAGTGTGCTGCCCTTAAGCTGGCCCCTGGAGGGCATCCTGCCTCATTGGAGATGTGCCTCCTTCTCTCTCCTATCAGGCATTCACGTGGAGTCAGTGACCTCATCATCCCCTCCCTCCTCATCACTGTAGAAAACCTGGCAGTATGCTGCAGCTGGGGGAACATGACTGCCAGATTGCTGTCCTTCTTGGACACCCCCTCTCTCTGGGCTCATGTTACTGCCTTCCTCTAGCTGTGTACCATCATCAGAGCCTTCAAAACCTTGTGCACCCTCCTGCAGCATGTACCCAACACTGTGGTCAAACAGTTCGGGGGACTCCTCAGGAGGACATGGTGGGGCTAGGGAAGGAGTGACTAATGCCATTCAGAGGGAAGAGGCCGTGTTGGCAACTGCTTTGCCAGACAAAGTACCCTGAGCCTGGGTGAGAGAGGATGAGGAGGATGAGAATGGCTTGGTTATCCACTCTACAAAGTGTTCGGCATGTTTCGGCTCAACATGTCCAACTGCCGAAAAAAAGGACGCGCTTGTCCCACGGCCACGTGCTGATGAAGATGCACTGTGTCCATGAAAAGAGACACAATGCAGCGCCTTCTGAGCGTAGCAGGTGTATTTAATATTGGAAAATTGTTAAAACATGTAGATAACCTACTCACAATGCTGGTGTAGGTAGAAGCATAACAGATTGAAAAGAATTCATCCGCGGGGGTCCCGGAGATGACGAGATGTCCTCATGCTGGCATACAGTGTTGTCCTGGTCTGTACTGCAGCGGCGACGGGAACCAAAAGTGCCCTCGGAACTGACATGCACGGTACAGGTCTCCTCTGTGTGCTGCTGCTGCTGCCGACTTCACATGCGGGCGCGGGAGGTGCGCGCGTTCGAGACTTTCAAGTCTCTTCTTCAGGCATGACCAGCACTGTTGCCTCTAGACGCAGAGCCTGCTTGCCCTCTTTTATCGGCTTGTGACTGTTTGCCTCTCCTTGTTGTCCTTCCAGACATACTAATGGCCTGCAGGGAGATGTAGCTGCACAAATACTGACAATACTTGCTGATCCCTGCCTGTGGTATTAATATTAGAACACCAGCAAATCTATTGAAGTAGCTTTAGGTGCACACTGTGCAGAGGACACAGTACACCGTGTGAAAATACTTGCAGATCCCCTGCCTGTGGTATTAATATGAGCAGATCCCTGCTTGTGGTATTAATATGAAAACACCAGCAAATCTATTGAAGTAGCTTTAGGTGCACACTGTGCAGAGGACACAGTACACCACGTGAAAATACTTGCAGATACCCTTCCTGTGGTATTAATATGAGCAGATCCCTGCTTGTGGTATTAATATGAGAACACCAGCAAATCTATTGACGTAGCTTTAGGTGCACACTGTGCAGAGGACACAGTACACCACGTGAAAATACTTGCAGATCCCCTGCCTGTGGTATTAATATGAGCAGATCCCTGCTTGTGGTATTAATATGAGAACACTAGCAAATCTATTGACTTAGCTCTAGGTACACACTGTGCAGAGGACACAGTACACCACGTGAAAATACTTGAGGATCCCCTGCCTGTGGTATTAATATGAGCAGATCCCTGCCTGTAGGAATTAATATGAGAACACCAGCAAATCTATTGACGTAGCTTTAGGTGCACACTGTGCAGAGAACACAGTACACCACGTGAAAATACTTGCAGAATGATCCCCTGCCTGTGGCATTTATATTAGAAGATCCCTGCCTGTAGGAATTAATATGAGAACACCAGCAAATCTATTGACGTAGCTTTAGGTGCACACTGTGCAGAGGACACAGTACACCACGTGAAAATATTTGCAGAATGATTCCCTGCCTGTGGTATTAATATGAGCAGATCTCTGCCTGTAGGAATTAATATGAGAACACCAGCAAATCTATTGACGTAGCTTTAGGTGCACACTGTGCAGAGGACACAGTACACCACATGAGAATACTTGCAGAATGATCCCCTGCCTGTGGTATTAATATGAGCAGATCACTGCCTGTAGGAATTAATATGAGAACACCAGCAAATCTATTGACGTAGCTTTAGGTGCACACTGTGCAGAGGAAACAGTAAACCACGTGAAAATACTTGCAGAATGATCCCCTGTCTGTGGTATTAATATGAGCAGATCCCTGCCTCTAGGAAATAATATTAGAACACCAGCAAATCTATTGACATAGCTTTAGGTGCACACTGTGCAGAGGACACAGTACACCAAGTGAAAATACTTGCAGAATGATCCCCTGCCTGTGGTATTATTATGAGAAGATCCTTGCCTGTAGGAATTAATATGCGAACACCAGCAAATCTATTTACGTAGCTTTAGGTGCACGCTGTGCAGAGGACACAGACAGTACACCAAGTGAAAATACTGCAGCTAGCACAATCACCTGTCTGTCTGTCAATATATTAGGAAGAGCGGATCTAGCTAAACTCAATACAGTGTATAAATATATATATACAACACCTGGGATGCATATACTGTATATCCTCTACACCATGTAACTCTGACTGACTAGCCTGCCTGCCTGCTCTATCTAACTACAAAAAATGACACTCTCTCTCTCTGTCTCTCTCTGTAACCACTGCGTCCGCAACACACTACAGAAGGCCGACTTCCAGGTGGCCTTATATAGTGTGGGGCGTGTACTAAACCCCCTGAGCCATAATTGGCCAAAGCCACCCTGGCTTTGGCCAATTATGGCTCTCCGTTTTTTGCAAGCTGTGATTGGCCAAGCATGCGGGTCATAGTATATGCTTGGCCAATCGTCAGCCAGCAATGCACTGCGATGCCGCAGTGAATTATGGGTCATGACACGCCACTTGAATTTGGTGCAAATGGCCCATAACGTTCATAATTCGAAGAACGGTCGAACATACGATGTTCGAGTCGAACATGAGTTTGACTCGAACACGAAGCTCATCCCTAGTTCACACTTATGCATTTTCAGTTTTGCAGAAACACACTACAGTCCATTTAACATGGTTCCCTATGGGTGTAGTTCACATCTGTGCATTTTATGGAAAGGGCCATGTTTTTTCAGTTTTTTGGTTGCATAGACTTCAATGGTTTAAAGATGTATATTGAAAAATGCAAAATGCACCTACAATATGCAAACTGCAACCTGCACAAGTGTGAATCAGGCCTAAGGCTTAATTCACACCTATGCAGTTTTAGTGCTTTTTGCATTTTGCAGATTTGCACTACAGCCAATTTAACATGGTTTCCTATGGAACATGTTTGGTAGTGCAAATCTGCAAAATGCAAAAAGCACTAAACTACATACCGTATATACTCAAGTTTTTCAGCCCTTTTTTATGGCTGAAAATACACCTCTCGGCTTATACTCAAGTCAGTGTACCTGAAGGGCTGCGAGCATCCATTGTTTAAAAGTCGCGGCTTTCCCCTGGTCCCTTCTGTGATAGGCGTTTCCCAGCAGACACTGTGTTCAGTGTTCAGCCTATCACAGACGTTCTCTTGTCCGAGGATGAAACAACGTCCGTGATTGTCGGAACACTGGACACAGTGTCTGCTGAGAAACTGAGTCCGAGGATGAGAAGATGTCCGTGATAGGTTGCTGGGAAAACGCCTATCACGGAACGGGACCAGGAGGAGACAGTGAATTTTAAACAATGAATGGACGCCCGAAGCATGTCAAGAATTTCAGGTACACTGACTCGGGCACAGGGAGGCTGCAATGGGCACAGTGAGGTTGGTCACAGTGAGGTTGCAATGGGCACAGTGATGTTGGACAAAGTGAGGTTGCAATGGGCACAGTGAGGCATGCAAATGGGCACAATGAGGCGTGCAAATGGGCAGTGTTGACCCTCTTTTCCGCTTACAGTAGCTGCTGCATTCTCACCCTAGGCTTATACCCGAGTCAATAAGTTTTCCCATTTTTTGAGGTTAAAATTAGGTACCTCGGCTTATACTCGGGTCGGCTTGTACTCGAGTATATACGGTAGGTGTGCATCCTGCCTTAAACTATACTTATAATTAATAAAGTAGCACAAGGAGGATTTGGATTTTGTGGGAATTTCAGAGACCTGGTTCAACAGCTCTCATAATTGACTAGCAACCATTCAAGGGTATACCCTTTATCGCAAGGATAGAGAGGGTAAAAAGGGGGAGAGGTATGCCTATATATCAAGAATAATGTACAAGTGAATGTGAGAGATGACATAAGTGTTTAGCGACTTGCGTCTCACTGGCCGGATCTGATATCACCACCCGTGGTCACCTAACCAGATCTGTCAGATCCGACCGGTGAGACTCAAGTCGCCAAACACTTTCCGGTTTTAAGCATTACAACGTGTTTTAAGATGTAAGTGGATATTATTATTTTTTTATTAAATAAAACGTAATTGCACTCTGCAGCACTCTATTGGCTTTATGGGCAGGGAGAGGGGAAGGGAAGGGTGGGTCTAGTCTGTGATTAAGAATATTTTACACTACAATTACATTACAAGTAATTTGTGATATTGTACTTACAGGCCCTAATTAGTCTAAAACATAGTAAAGCGTATGGAGAAAGGTGCAACACTAAAAGTCGTACACTGTAAAGTCAAACCCACGTTATCAGCTACACCAGCAATTTGATGCACACATACATATATTGTGGATAGTATACTTTGTGTTTTTCTTCCCATGCTCTTCAAAGCGTTCTTAGTTTAGATACACTTTGGGGTCCACTTACTAAAACTCGGGAGTGCAAAATCTCATGCAACTGTGTATGGTAGCCCACCAGATTCTTACTTCAGCTTGTTCATTTAGGCTTTGACAAAAAAAAAAAAAAAACTGTAAAGCCCCGTACACACGGTCGGACTTTTTCCCAACCAACTTCAAAATCTGGCACTTTTCGTATTTGTCTGACCGTGTGTACGTTCCATCGGACCAACTTTTTTGGCTTTCATCGGACAAAAAGTTGGGTCTGCGAACAGACCAACTTTCTGGCAACAAAAGTCCGATGGTGCCTTGTCCGACCGTGTGTACAGCAAACCATCGGACTTTTGGACAAAGTACAAATGCGCATGCTCAGAACCAATGTTAAACTCAACCAACAATAGCAGAAGTTAACCAAAGGGTGGCGGTAAAGAGCAAGTAAAACCACGTGATGTTGGGAAAGTGTTAGAAAAGTTTCCAGAAAAGTCAGAGCGTGTGTATGATATGGGTGTGATCGGACAAATCAATTAAGACAAAAATCCAAGGGAAATTTTGTTGGATGTCCGACCGTGTTTACTAACCTTAAGATTGGTTTCTATACAGAACTGCAAAAGATTTTTCACTCTACAGTTTTAGTAAATCAACCCCTTTAAGTCTGATAACCACATATTTTCCATTCTTTGGGGTTACAGCAGATTATTTGTGCTGATGGCATTTAATTTGAGAATGCAGAAAGTAGGTTTTACAATAATGTTTCCTGATATTTCTGATCATAACAGCTTAATGTATTAAGTTAGTTATAATAAATAATGTCTCTGCACAGCCTCCTTTCCAACTAAACAAAACAGCTCGCACAATAATGTGTTTCACCCACATATAGTAAAAATAAAAACTTGAAAAAAATATGCAGCGCACAAGTATAATAATGTGAGGCAATTTGACAAAATACAATAATTATCGGGCTCTTCAAAACCACGTGAAATGAGATGTGAAATAAATCCCCAAATAGTCGATACAAAACTCTAACAACAAAGTGCAACAATATCATATATAATCCTCTGGAAACTGTGACACACACAAAAAATTCTCATTAATTTGTCCATCCTCCAAAGGGTGTAAAAAAAAGGAACCCTCCACCTTTACCTCTACACTTATGTGCAACAATAGGAGGTTATAAACACTCAGGTTAAAGTGACATCTTACACCTGCCAATCTGCAAAGATCGCTCTCAAACCATCCTCAGAATGTACCAGCAGATGTGGAAAGGAATTAACAGTTTCCCCCAAATCAGGCAAAATAAAAAGAGAATAGACCTGATCTAAGTTGTATCCGCAAAGATTTATTCTAAACAGATCAAGTAAAAATTCTTACAAGCATAGGAAAATAGACAAGGCATCAATATGAGAATACACCGGTGTGGAAACTCCTCCGGTCAAACACCTTCAACTGTGTGCGACGATGTCAGTCAAGGGGCAGAGCCAACATCTAACATGTTGCGTCACTGGGCGCACTTCATCAGAGATCTGGCAAATCAGCCAGTGTATGATATCCCTTTATCCTGAGCGCTAATGACCTCCTATTATTTAGACGTCCCATCCTTTGATGAGCATATTCATTGTACATAATTGTGAAGGTAGAGGTGAAGGTAGAGGCTTCTTTTTTTTTCAACTTTTGGAGTATGGAGAGTTTAATGAGGATTATTTTTTTGCTTGTCGCAGTATATGGACATTGATGCACTTTGTTATTGGAATTGTGGATGGACTATTTGGGGATTTATTTCACATCTCAATTCGCATGGTTTAGAAGAGAACAATAATTAATGTATTTTGTCATATGTTATCACATTATTGTATTTGAGGGCTGCATATTTTTTCTAGTTTTTATTGATTCAGAGTTATGTCTTAAAATATTCATTCTTTATATCTTCTTTTTCTAATGAATTTGATCTGTCTATTCTTGTAAAACAAATTTTGACAGCAAAGCTGTACAAAAGGCCAAGAGTAATCTTTCAATCTCAGACTGAGAGTGCAGTAGTTTGGGTAGTTATTGGTTGGTATAAAAGGCCATTTTGAGCATTTTATGTATTTTTTCTTCCTCTGTAACATTAATGGTGAAATGCCTCCTGTGAACTTCAGGCATTATTCATAACTACAGCCAGATTTTTTTATCAGCAGTTTCAACAGCATGATTTGCCCTCTCAAGCCCAAGTATTCTTGTTTATTACACCTAATGCCATGCCACCTATAGTTGCATGTGTCAAGATAAAATGTGTTTATAACATCCTTCCGAGAAGCCCATGAGGCGCAGAATAATCTTACAAGGCGTAGAACAAGCCTGGAGCTTTTATATTAATATTTTATTTGCTTAAAAAAACTTTTAAACAGGTTAACTTGTTTTCTTTAGATATTAACAAAGATTACCAAAAATAGACTATAACTATAGAAACTATAGAAATCCCAAAGACATTTCTGAGAAATATATATATATATTTTTTGACAGTACATATGGTTTCTAGCGTCCCTATGCCTCTTACTGTCAGGTATACATGCATGCATATGTAGCACTACCCCCGAAGGAGCTGCTGGTTTGTTTTGGGTGGCATGTTACCTCTGTATCTCCGCCGTCTAGGGTACTTGATGAGAGCTGTAGTAAAGGGAATGTCCACACAACAAGTGTATTTTCTGTGCTTTTATTACCCAGCTGGGTAAAAACGATTAAACAGTAGAAAGGTGAAGGGATAGCAAATAGGAGACAGCTGATTCAGGTGTAACTGAATACGGGAAACAGTCCTGCTTCCAACAATACTTTACTTCGCCACTCCAGCCGGAGTGGGTATACGCACCTGGACAGGCCTCTCTCACCAGCCTGACAGCCAGAGTGTCACTCCAATTTGGATTAAGTCTCTGCCACAGACCCTCCTTAAAGATTGGAGACAGTTATGGTCCGAAATCCTCTCTCAGTAGATTTAGCACCTGGATCTCCTTCAGGAAGTTTTGTAAAATAGCAGCTGACAGGTGACCAACATCCAGCCTGTCAGAACTTAGGTTGTCCCCCGATGAATGGACAGGCCCCTCCTGGAACACCAGCCTCGTGCTTGGTATCTTTTGGACAAGCTCCTCCAAGTGGATGGACAGCTTGGGACCCCCTTTAGATTGGGAACCCAGTTGATCACTGGGCTCACACAGCGGATTAATTGCTCCGGCCCAACGTGGTCCCGGAACCAGGAACACTGCTACCCACGCACACCCTGGCCAGGAGGGCCATATGCGGGGGTGTCGTGGAATGGCTACCCCAATGGTGGGCACCACACGAGGAAGAACCTTGAGGTAATGGCATCTGCCCCCTTTATACCCCTCCCCAGCATGCACAGCGAGACGACCAACTTCACTGGCTGCTAAGGAGTTGCACTCAGACACACTTGACCACACTGCTGCCATCTGCCGTCCGGGGGTGACGGGAGTCCCCGGACAAAAGGACAGCCCACAGCACAGCCAAGCTAGAGCAGAGACCCAAATTTAAACATCAAACCAATTCAGAGCTAACTACTTCTCTGAATTTTCCCCCTAAATTTAACGTAGCACCGGCTCTGAAAGTAGCAAGGCGCTACACATATGAATTTTATTTTCAGTATGTAATCCTATGCCTCAGCCTAATGTAACTGGCCAAATCTAAACCTGTAAAAAAAAGTCACCACAACACAACAGGAACTGTAATGGTCCTGCAGGAACTGTTCTGTCACAGTCTACATGATGTCACAATATAGTCAAAACATAAGTCTTATATGCTTTTTAGGGCATGTACATGATGTGTAAAGCCTAACACACACTGGCTGAATGTCGGATGACATCAGCTGGTTCAATAGAAACCAGCCAACATTTGGCCCTTGGGTGTGGCAACCGGTCCATTTGTCTGGCTTCTGTTGAAGGCTCATGACCGAAAAAGGATGGTCGACCAGCTCCCGATCAGTGATTGGAATGTTCTGACAGGGGGGCGTCACACTGTCAGAGCACAATAGCACAGTAGGGGAGATCGTTGTACCAACATTGGATTGTTAATACAGCGGCTCCGACCTGAGCTGTGAGGTTTTATTTTGTTCTACTAGAAAAAACCTAGTAGTGTGTATTCGCTCAAAAGGTTGAATGATTAGACAACAAGTAAAGCCTCGTACACACGACCGAGTTTCTCGGCAAAAACCAGCAAGAAACTTGCTGGGATTTTTTTTTTTGCCGAGGAAACCGGTTGTGTGTACATTTTTCGACGAGGAAACTGTTGAGGATCCCGTTGAGCCAAAAAGAGAGCATGTCTTCTTTTTCCTCGACGGGAATGGAGAAACTTGCCTTGTCGAGTTCCTCGACAGCCTAACAAGGAACTCGACAAGGAAAACTATGTGTTTCGCCCCCCGAGTTCCTCGGTCGTGTGTACGAGGCTTAACTGTTACTTTCAGATTACTAAACAGGAGCAAAGTTAGAAGCAATGATGCAAAAAAGAATCAGAACGAGACTGCAAACACTGCAGAATCTTACATAACAAATAATGAAAGCTGCACAAACATGGAATTTTCAAAAAAATGCTATACCAACAGAAATTGTAGATGAGAAATATCATCTCAGTAAAACAGTTCAGAGCACCAACATCTGCTTGCAATTTTCCTAATAAACAACATTCCCAACAGTGAACAAATGGGAGGACCCAGGGCCCAAGGAAGTAATGCCACCCCACTGGACCTTTGGTAGCAATCTGGGAGGGACTCGCAGTATCTGGACCTTCTCAAAAAGCTGAGCATGGCAAATAAATGGGCACACTTCTACGGGTGCAATCCTGTAACATATTAGTGGCAGAACATGAAATGGTAAAAGGGTCCTTTGGACCTTCGTCATTTCATTACCTTTTACTGTGCTCTATTTTTAGTGCATATACCTGTGATCTGTTAACAGAGATATATGCCAATAGGCTAACTTTCCTTTACTGATTGGTAATGAGACAGTGTACATACAAGGGCCCGGATTCACAAAGCACTTGCGCCGACGTATCTCGAGCTACGCCGCGTAACTGCAAATATGCGCCGTCGTATCTGTGCGCCGTGCCCACAAAACTAAGATATGCCTAAAAACAGGCTTCATTCCACCGACATAACTTGCCTACGCCGGCGTAGAATGGGTGCATATTTACGCTGGACGCATGTGCCGCTCCCATGGATTTTCTATTCAAATATGCAAATGAGGGAGATACGCCGATTCACGATCGTACTTGCGCCCGATGCAGGCTACGACTGGTGCGCGTAAGTTGTACGTACGGCGTAAAGTTATGCCCCATAAAGGAGGTGTAACTCAGCAGCATCCATGCAAAGGGCTGCACCAGGGAACACAAGCCTGCGTATTTTACGTAGTTTACGTTGGACGTGAATATGACTAGGCGTAGGTTACGTTCACGCTGTAGGCAGTGATCTGGCGTATATTAGGCAGTTGTTCTGACGTTATTGTGAGCATGCGCACTGGGATGCGTCCACGGGACGGCGAATGCGCCGTTCGTTATACGTATCTGTCTGACACTCAGCCCATCATTTGCATGGGGTCACGCCTCATTTGCATGGCTCACGCCCACTTCCACCTACGCCGTCTTACGCCTGAGAAACCCAGCGCAGATTTGAGAGGAAGTGCTTTGTGAATTCAGTGCTTGCCTCTCTGCGCTGCGTCGGTGTAGCGTAAAGGAGATACATAAATATGCGCCAGTGTCTGTGAATCCGGGCCATGGTCTTTAAAAAGATAGGCTGTGTTCCATTGAAACATTGACAATAAAATGCTGTTGTTTTGATCTATCTCTGCTGCAAAACCAGTGAGTGAGTCTATACCTGTTTTGGATTTATAAGGTTGTGATTTATATGATGCTTTGCTGTACAAGTGAAAGGCTGACCGCAGGTCAGCCTGTGTTTGTAGGAGGAGTCGGCAGGTATTTAAACCCGCCCTCCTTCCTCCTTCAGGGCGTCGGTGTTCTGGTGTGTGGGATTTCGGACGTCACTTCCGGTTTTTGAACAGAGCAATGGCGGCAGCAGGTGTCCAGGGTGCTCTCCTCAGAATCCCCAGCGGTCGGACGATCTGTACCCCATCCTCCTCCGTCAGCTGAGCGCCGCTCACCCCAACAGCCCCCCCTTCTCCCGATGCTCAGTGGGGTGCAGGTCTGTATGCTGTGGCGGGCATCATTGGGGGGCTGTCCACCCAGGTCAGCCAGCATGGCAGGGGCCGCCCGCTTCTCCACTCGGGCTGTGGTGGGGTCCCTCTGTCCTCCCTCCCGCTCCTCCGGGCATACTCGGTGAGAGGTGGGCCATCCATCCTCCCTCTCACTCCTCCGGGCACCCACGGTGACGGCCACGTGGTGCAGGGCTCCATGGAGACCGCCCGCCTGTTCCTCCTGGCTCCGTCTGCTCAAATCTCCGCAGAAGGGCCGCCCGCTCATCCATCCATCCACTGTGGCTGTACCAGCCGAGTAAGTCCCCTCATCCGCTTGGAGCATGGACGGGGGAGGGGGAGTAGTGTGTAACTCAGGGGGTCGGGGGCAGAGCAAGGTAAACTCCACATGGTGTCAGGGGAGGAGTGGGATCTGTGTACTTGCAGTATACCACTGGTACAGCTCCACCACATGTTACATGTTCAGCCTTTTACTTACTCCTTACTACACATAAATATTCCATGCTACACGTCAGCACTGTTATGCACTGCTGTCATGGGTCCCCCCACCTGCGTAGGTAGGGGTTAGGGAAGGTTAGGGTTATGTTATGGTTCGTTATGGCTCGTTGATGGCTCGTTATGGCTCGTTGATCATGTTTTTTGTTTTTAATGATGTTGTTCTTGTTTGCAGATTTCATGTCACGGGCAGCAGACATCGAGTTTTTTGCTGCCATCCATCCTTCTCCGGTTCGGGTTCCATACATGGTAGCACGCCCTCCTTGATCCTCCGGATATGGCCTTCTCTTTTGTTACAGACGAAGCTTGTTCTTTAAGTCCTTTTCTTTTTTTTTTAATCCAAAAAAAAGGTTTTATTTAGTTTGCAGAGGTACAAGGCATACAGAATCCCCTCGACACGTCGGGGACATAAACATAAAATAGAGATAAAGATCAAGGCCATACAGACATGTACAGATATAGCAATCCCATTCTGGAGGTAAATCCCCCCCCCCCGCCACCACTCCGGACATTGCTCTCGTGGCATCCGCTCCCATCCAGATCTCACCCAACATTAATACCCAGCAACCTATCCATCACCAAGTCCACCGGGGCTAGGCCCGGTACATCCAACCACTTTGCCCATAGCTTCTCAAACTTGTGGGCATTGCCCCTGTGTTGGTATACCAGTTTCTCCATCCTCATCGTTGTCCCAATGTTGGTGATCCACTCAGCACGGGTCAGGGGGAGCCTCAGCTCTCCAATGAACCATGATGAGTTTCCTCGCCTGGAACAACACCCTGTGAATCACTTCCCTGTCCGCCTCCTCCCATTCGTACTCCTCCAGAGCCCCCAAGAGACATGCCCTCGGGTCCTGCGGAAGAGTCACGCCAAATGTTGAGTTAATGGTACTCACTACTCCTGCCCAATAAGTGTGGAGTTTGGGACATCTCCATAACATATGAATCAAATCTCCATGGTCTCTCTTACAACGTGTACAAGTAGGGTCAAGTTGCGGGTTCATCTTACTAAGTCTGTGTGGGGTGTAATAGGTACGTAACAGGATATACAACTGGGTAAGCTTTTGTGATACATTCAAGGAGCACTTGCCCACCGCCTGAAAAATCTCCTCCCACTGTTCCCCATCCAACTCTCCCGCATCCGCTTCCCACCTCTCTCTTATCCTCAGGGGATGCTGCTTCATCACATATTGCAACAAAATGGTATAGCACTGGGAGATAAAGCCTTTCGACGTCTCAGCATCCCCCAAAAGATCAAAAGCAGGGGTAGGCGACAGGCACCACTCAGAAGAGCGACCCTGCGCCACCACTGCATGCCTCAACTGTAGGTAGGAGAAGGACATTGACTGCGGCAAGCCAAACTCCTCTCGCAACGCAGGGAACGTACGTAGCACTCCATTACAAAATATGTGTGTGAGGTGTGTGACCCCATATCTTTTCCATCTGGTCCCTGATTGCAACTTGGCCAGTTCAGTGTAGGTGTCATTTTGCCATATTGGACTGTATTTCGTGTATCCTTCCGCATTCTGAACATATTTGACCTTGTTCCATACCTTCTGGGTTAGGCTAAAAGTGGGGTATTTCCTATGTGGTTTAGCAAAGGCCTGTGCCTCCAACGCATCAGGAATCGGACTTCTGCCCACAGTGTGCTCCAGGAGTTTCTGAGCTGAGGACCGCACCGCCGGCCGAAACATACCGACCAGCTGCTGCATCTGGGCCGCCAAATAGTACAGCCAGGGGTTTGGCAATGCCAATCCCCCACTATCCTTAGGTCTCTGTAAGTGCTCTAATTTAATTCTAGGAGCCCCGTCTCTCCAGATGAGGCCTCGAAAGATGCTATTAACCGTGTGGAAAACTTTCAAGGGGATGACCATGGGGGTGTTATGGAGGAAGTATAATAACTGTGGCATGAGTATCATCTTGATTAAATTCACCCGGCCTGCAACCGATAACAACAGGGCCTTCCAAGTTTTAACTTTGTCCCTAAATTGTAATAACAAGGGGGATATATTGAGTCGGATGAAGTCCCGTGGCTGAGCCGTGATCTGCACCCCTAGGTACTTAAAGGAGGGAGTAATGGGAATAGGGCACAAGGGATTAATTACCTGCGTGTTATCACCGTCCAACAAAAGCAAGGCCGACTTTGACCAGTTAATAAGTAAACCAGAAAATCGGCCAAACTCCGTGATCGCTACCATAGCCTCTCTAAGGGAAGTGTCCGTATCCCCCAACAAAAGGAGGGTATCGTCCGCATATAACATCACCTTTTCCTGCTCATCTCCATAGCAGAAACCGGTGATGCGAGGGTTGGCTCTGATACTAATGGCCAGCGGCTCAATAGCCAAAGCAAAGAGGAGGGGGGACAGCGGGCACCCCTGCCGAGTACCCCTCCTCAGTGCGAAACTCCCTGACAGGGAGCCAAACGTCCTTATTGCCGCCTGTGGCTGACAGTATAGCAAGCGCACCCAGGAAATGTAAACCGGGCCAAACCCAAATTTCTGCAACACCGTCCAAAGGTAGTTCCAGTCTATACTATCAAACGCCTTTGTGGCGTCTAAGGACAGTAGCGCCCTACTGCCCATGTTGTCCGCCCGTGCCTGTATATTAAGGAACAGCCTCCTAAGATTGACCGCCGTGGATTTATTGGGCATGAAACCAGCCTGGTCTCCATGCACAATTGAAGTTATCACCCCATTCAGCCGCATGGCCAGCACCTTAGCTAGTATCTTAATGTCACTCTGCAGTAAGGAAATGGGGCGGTACGCGCCTGGGTCTACAGGATCTTTGCCTGGCTTAAGTAGCAGGACTATGTTAGCCTTAGTCATAGACGGGGGTAAATTCCCCGTTTCCCTGGCCTTGTTAAAGACCTTCAGTAATTGGGGGAGTAATGTTTCAGAGTACTGTTTATACACAAATATTGAAACCAACTTTCTCCGTAACATGCCAATCTATTGGCATAGTATATTTGATGCAATGCGAATGTGGGGCTTTTTACGTGGGAAAAACCAAGCGTCCATTTTTTCATAGGATCAGGGACCATGTTACCTTGATTGCTAAGAAAAAGATGGAAACCCCGATAAGCCGCCACTCAGGCATTCACCACCAATTTAACAGTCATAAAATGAAATTCTCTGCCTTGGAATACATCACCCCCGGTGAGAGAGGGGGCGACTATGATAAAATACTGCTCCAAAGGGAGGTAAAGTGGATTTACTCCTTGTCCGCTTTGATTGCTCCAGGGTTAAATGAAGCTTTGAGCTTCAAGCCTTTCTTATAGGGCTGTCTTTCATTTTCACTTCTATTATATCATTATTGTTAAAATTCATAATTCATATATCACATATATATATATATGTTTCTGATTTCATAGCAATATTTATCAACATCATTGTATATTGATACTCATATGTATCTTCTATAAAATTTCATTTTCTTTTTATTTTTATTTTTCATCTACTTATTAATTACAATTAATTCCTTTTTCTTTATTTTATTTTTATATTTATTTTTATTTTCATTTTTATTTTATTTTTTATTTTCATTTTATTTATTTTGTTTTCTGTTTTCTGTTTTTCTTTTTCTTTTTCTTTTTCTTTTTATTGAAATCCAAAAATCACTTAGGATATTTCCAGATGCAATAATCACTGTATGTTTATCATACTGTAACTTCTTATGCAATTATGTATGGATTGTCTCTCCAAATAAAACTTTGTGTTTAATGATTGTTGGATCTGCTTGCTCATGGATCTCATAAAACAGAGTGCTATTTACAAATATTAATTAAGAACACTATATGTCAAAACACCTTGCTTTTTCTACTTTCAAGTAGTAACACTATATCATACTGTTTTATTATTTATATTTATTTTTATTTTCATTGTATTACTTCTATTCATAATGACGGCACACCAAGGAATGTTTTTTCCCTTATGCCTCTGGGCGCAGGATGGATTCAGGAGAGCCATACGGACACGTAGGGAGCTGCAGGGGTTAAGAGGGTTTATCACTCCCCTTTCATTATTGTTTCCCCTCAGGTCCCTTTCTTTTAGACCATTTACGCCAGCACATCCATTCCCAGCTTGAGTTTTGTGTGTTTTTTCAGCGCTGCTGCGCTGTCTATTCCATTTGCCTTCCAGCTATCTTGTACTGGAAACCTTTCCAGCCTCCAAAATGGCGCCGATCGTTTTTGGACCGCCCACAGAGACCTTTTCCTTGGTCTCATGTGTGCTGTCATTACTTTTGGCTACATTGGGATCAGCTGAGCTTGTCAGCTGGGTGGATTATTTTCCTTCTGCTGACGCCCAGGTCATGTGTCTGCACTGCGGCGCTTTGATTGGTCAATCATCGCCGTGGTGGCAGATTTAAAGCCCAAGCGCTGTGTTAGGCGCTCCAGCTGAGACCAGACCTAATTAATGCAAGGAAAGGCTGCTGTATGCACAGCTATCTAGGTGGCTCTGCCTTTTCATCTTTGGACTTTGTCCTAATCAGGTATTTACCTTACAAGCTTTTTGGCTTTGTGCTTACACACTGTGAGCATTAGGGATTTGTTTGTTCTGTGCATTTTTTGGCACTGAACTATCCCTATTTACTTATAGTATACTTTTTTATTTCTCCCCTTTTTTCTTAACAGAGCGGATGCCGCTTTTTGATCAGGTTATTTGAGGGGCTGTGAGAGTGTCTTCCTTCCCCTTTATCCTCTTTCAATCCATATCTATGGCAAACATTAGACTGTTTCTACTGACAATAGGCATTTTTGCTTACTATTGACAGGTATATATATTACATATATTGTTCATTATAACAAGTTTTTGGAGTGTATATTCTCTTTACCCACTGTTGCATAATACAACTGAGAGTAGTTTGCATATGTGTTTCCACATGTGCTTTCCTGATTTTTCAGATTAATTCTATTAATGGCTTAAAATCCTGCTGTGGTTCTCCTGAACTATTCTGTTTTCCCTGAGGACTCTGGTTCCTTCCTGTATGGTCTGCTGTCTTTTGCTGTTTGGTAAGTAAATATTATTGTTTTTACTTTTGGCCCCTGTTTATATGTAGTTGAGATCCTTGAGCATGCATTATCTACAATAACTGATGTATTCATGATCAATATTTTTCTTTTCCCCTTTTTTGACATTATTTACCAAAATGTATTGATATATAAATGATTGTTTTCAACAGTCATTTAATTATATGTCTTGTTGTTTTTTCTTTTGATATTTAGCATTGTATGTCTGAAAGCTCCTGAAGAAACTCGTCGGAGTGAAAAATGTAGAGCTGACTTAAACAATGCTTCGTCTTGATATCACGTATTTAATCAAGACGTATTTCAAATTTATCGTATTTATGGCATATTAATTATTTGTGTAATAAATTATATTTTCTAATTTTATAATCAAATTTTGTCTGATTATCTATTTGCACCGTTCAAAAGCCCCGGGGTCCTTTTGGTTACCCCCTTTCCCCCCCCCCTTCTCATTTTTACTGTTTATACACCTCCATGGGCAGCCCGTCTTCCCCCGGGGCCTTGCAGTTAGGGAAAGCACCGACCGCCCCCACCAGTTCCTCCACTGTGATTGGCTTATCCAGCAGAATACGCTGGTCAGCAGTCAGTTCTGGGAGGGCCAGTTGGGCTAGGTATAGCTCTAGATCTCCCTGAGTGTATGCCGTGCCTGAGCTGTACAGGGTCTCATAGAAACCCGCCAGTTCCTGCATAATTTGTTCTGGTTGTGAAACTAATCCTCCAGAACTAGATCTTATGGCCCCTATAGCCGGCGATCGTTGGTGGGAGTTCGCAATCCGGGCCAATATACGGCCGGTTTTCTCACCCTCCTCAAAGAACGCCTGCTTTGCAAAAAAGCGTTTCTTCTCAGCAGACGAGGAGAGAAGTTGCTGGTAGGCCGACTGAGCGGCCTGCCAGGTTTCCCTGGTCGAATCAGAAGGATCCGCTACGTAAGCCCTCTCCATGTCCTGAACCCTGTTCTCTACTTCAATCAATAAAGCTGTTGAGGCCTTTTTAACCCCATTCACTTCCCTGCTAAGTATGCCTCGAAAATGCGCCTTGAAGGCGTCCCAATGTTCCACCTCCATGTCCATCCCTGCACCCGCTGCAAGTACCCCCGTACCTCCTCCAATATCTCCCCATGTGAACGTATGAGCTGTAACCAGAATGCATTCAATTTCCATGGTGCCTTAACTAAGTTCCCCTGCGGAGCCACTAAGAGCTGTACCACTAGAGCTGAGTGATCCGACACGCTGCGGGGCCTGTGTGACAGGTCCGCTATCAGCAGAAGCATGCTCAGATTTCCCACCCCCAAATCAATCCTGGACAGACAGCCGTGAGTTTTTGAGAAACACGTAAACTGTCTACCTCCCGGGTTACGGTGTCGCCAGACGTCCACCCAGCCCACCTCTTGCAACAACCGCGCCAGGGGAGTACTCCTGGCGAGGGCAGAGGGTCTAGGGGCCGGACGCCTATCCGCCACCTGATCCAAACAACAATTGAAATCTCCCAACACGAGCAGCGGAGCCTCCGGCCTACCGTCCAAAAAAGAGAGGAGGAGCCGGAGCACCACTGCCGTGAAGGGCGGGGGAATGTAAACGCATGCTATGACACAGATTAAGGTACCGATTTTACAGTGAACAAATACATAGCGGCCCTCTGGATCTATGACACTTGCAATCTCCTGAAAATCCACTGCATTATTCACCAGTACACTCACCCCCCTCGAAAAGGAGGTGTGTGTAGAGTGATACGCCCTACCCACCCATTTGTATTTCAGGAAGCACACGGTCTCCGCCGTTAAGTGAGTCTCCTGAAAGCAAATCACCCCTGGCAAATACTTCTTTAAGCACATAAACAACATTGTACGTTTTAGTGGTGAATGCATACCCCTCACGTTCCATGAAACAATAGGCACTTTAGCCATGAGAGTCCTCCACTAAAATCATATAGCTATACACTGGTGAGCATAAATACACATTCTGGTCCCATGACTGGGAAGGCAGACCCACCCCCAGGACTGTCCACATCTGTATACTACCTTGCAAAAGGGCCAAAGGCCTAAGTCTCGTGCGATGTACCTCTTTCCACGAATGGTAACTGAAAAAGTGATAGAAATTAATGTAACCTTTGGACCAAACGGGCCCCAAATATCCACGTACCACCAACAGGGCGGGTACAACTCTTTTTGCGATTACTTGTCGACTGACACTGTTCGCATTAACCATCAGCATAGCACACTTTTTGTTGAGAGCATCTCTCCTCACATCTTGCTGCCACTTATCATGTCCCCCGGCCAAGAGGGAAAAGAAAGAACCAAAAAAAGAGGAAATGAATCTTCCTATATGGAGCACAAAAGTCTGAAAAGGGAGATCAATAGGTAAAAAGTAGGGGCTCCCCCCTAAACAGGATCAACTCAGACATTCTCTCATTTGTGCAGGATAGGTGCCCAAAGGCAAACAACAAACCTCCCACCCCAGTCTCAGGGCTCACTCTCCTTCCTCCTGCGCTCGTCTTTGTAAGGATTGTTCATTGCGATCCAGCCATGACATGGCCTCCTTAGCGGATTCAAAAAATTGGGCTTGGCCCCTAACCACTACTCTGAGCTTCGCAGGGTATAGCATGGCGTAGGGAAGTTGCAGGTTTCGCAGCCGTCGCTTCACATCAAGGAATTTTGCCCTGCGCCTCTGCACCTCTTGTGAGAAATCCGGATAGAAGGACACCCGCACTCCATTATATTGAATATTGGCTCGTTCCCGGGCCTGGCGGAGCACTGCCTCCCTGTCACGATAGTGAAGTAGTTTAGCCAGGATAGATCTGGGGGGGCCCCCCTGTTGCGGTGGGCGCGAAGGGACTCTGTGGGCCCGCTCCACCGCAAAGAACGGTGACAGTGTTTTTTTGCCAAAAAGTTCCAATAGCCAGTTCTCTACAAACGTGGTGGGGTCCTTGCCCTCCACCCTCTCCGGTAGGCCCACTATGCGGACGTTATTTCGTCTGAGACGGTTCTCCATATCTTCTACACGGTCATAAGCCTCCCTTGCCATCTGCAAAGCAGCCCTGGTATCCTGGGCCATGGGGTGCATCTGGTCCTCCACCTCACTGACCCTGCTTTCCACCGCAGTGGTGCGTTCACAAATTTTTTGCATATCCTGCCGCAGCAGGCCAAACTGTTCCTTAATGGTGTCAACAGAGGCCGTGCATTTGTTCACAGCTTGTAATATGTCCGCCAGCGTGGGCTGCACTGCAGTCGCGGCCTGTGGTGCATCGGCCTGGCCGCCATCTGGCCTGGAGCCGGCCTGATCCCCATCCACCTCCTCTCCCCAATGCAGCTGAGCAGTGTCTTCCTGCATAGCAGGCCCGGCCTGGTGTGCGTCCCCAGAGCGGGACGGTTGTTCCTGTCCCCCAGCCCCCGACAGTTTTTGGGCATAATACAGCATGTCCTTAGGGGGGTCTTTGCCCGAGGCCTTGACCTGCTTACTGTGCTTGGGCCCCGATTTCTCCGCTCCACGAGGCGTCCCCTTCACAGCCAGCGCGGCGGCGCCATCTTGGATCTCCGGCCCTGCGGTCTCTCCTTGTCCTTTGCGGGTCATCCCCCTGGTACAGAGTGCCGGTGGTGGTACCGCTGTGATCCCGGTGTCGTCAGCTGCCAGCATAGGGTGGTTGCGGATCAAGATTTTGGCCGGGGAAGGATCGTTACCGGATCACCGCTGGGAGCTGTGAGAGACGCGTCCTCTCACATGCCTGTCTTGGCCACGCCCCCTTTAAGTCCTTTTCAATTCAGCCTAGGAAGCTTTGGACTCGGCCTGGGATATCTTCCAGGTGTTTCTTTCTCAGTATCCTGGGTTCTTTTCGCACCAGCATTCCGTTCCTACTTGAGTTTGTTTTCTTTTGCCTCTTTCAGCTCAAACAGGTTTTCAAGCTGGTGCCCAGTACATTCTGGGCACCAGACTTTTGCGGATGTACTCAGAGATAGGCCACTTTCCTTTCCCCTGGTACTCCCTTCTCTGCTAGTACAGGGCATGACACATAGCCATTCCATGCTGCCTAACTAGGGTAGCATCTTAATGTTCACTCCGGGCCGGAATTTCGGTACAGGTGCAGTTTCGGCTGCCATTCGTCGAGGGGGTCTGTATTCTCATTGTTGAGTTAGTTGGGGGTAGTCGGCTTTCTTTACCGGACATATCCCAGTTCCACATGTCGGTCACTGGCATTCTGGCGTTGGGGGCTTGTGGTTACATACAGTTACTTTCATTGCATCTCTTTGCTAGCTCATCCTACTGTTTTGTTTTTTGCCCCCTTTTAGGCATACTGACCACTTGACCCTGGCCCACCTCAGGTCACTTTCCCACCTTACGTCACTTTCCCACCTCAGGTCAGTTTCCCTGTTTCCTCTCAGTCCTTTCCCTAGCACGATTACCGAGACTCTGAGTACAAGTGAAAGGCTGACCGCAGGTCAGCCTGTGTTTGTAGGAGGAGTCGGCAGGTATTTAAACCCGCCCTCCTTCCTCCTTCAGGGCGTCAGTGTTCTGGTGTCCCACCCACCCATCCCCTTTTTTCTTGCATTTCTTCCTTTACTTCTACTTGGGTATGCCCCCTTTTAGGCATACTGACCACTTGACCCTGGCACACCTCAGGTCACTTTCCCACCTTACGTCACTTTCCCACCTCAGGTCAGTTTCCCTGTTTCCTCTCAGTCCTTTCCCTAGCACGATTACCGAGACTCTGAGTACAAATATTAATGATTGAGTTTACTGAACTAACTTAATATCAAATTTGTTATCTGGAAGAAAAGCAGGATTTATTTTTGATTTGGAACTTTCATGTCTGTTGACTATGAGCCTGATACCTCTGTGTTAAGCTGTGAAATTGCTCCATATGTTGTGGCGGCGTAGCGTAAATCTGCCGGCGTAAGCGCTCAGAATTCAAATTGTCAAGAGGTGGGTGTGTTTTATGTAAATAAAACATGACCCCACGTAAATGACGTTTCTCACGAACGGTGCATGCGCCGGCCGTGAACGTATCCCAGTGCGCATGCTCCTAATCACGTCGCAAACAGTCAATGCTTTCGATGTGAACGTAATTTACAAAGCCCTATTCGCGAACGACTTACGCAAACAACGTAACATTTTTGAAATTCAACGCGGGAACGACGTCCATACTTAACATTGGCTATGCCTCATATAGCGGGAGTAACGTTACGCTGAAAAAAGCCTTACGCAAACGACGTAAAAAATTCCGCCGGGCGCGCGTAAGTTTCTGAATTGGCGTATCCAGCTCATTTGCATATTCTACGCTGAAATCAACGGCAGCGCCACCTAGCGGCCAGCGTAAATATGCACCCTAAGATACGACGGCGTAGGAGACTTACGCTACTCGTATCTTAGCCTAATTTAAGCGTATCTGGTTTCAAGAATACGCTTAAATTTACGACGGCATAGATTCAGAGTTACGACGGCGTATCTACTGATACGCCGGCGTAACTCTCTGTGAATCTAGCCCTTAAACTTTATCTGCCATCTTTATAGACAAAGCCCTTATTCCTCGCACCTAATTGCCAACAGCTTAAAATAAATTTCTATTACATTTGCTACTAAGCTATGTGAATTTCAAACCAAGCAAAATATAGTCTTTGAACACTGCAAATCACCGCCCCAATACTAACATATTTGTAAACAGCAATATAAATTTATTTACTGTGATGCTTTTCCATAAATATTTTAAAGCAAATTATTCCAGCACTCAGACTTTTAGTTCATACATTAGCTTAGCAGGTGCATGTTAGTCAAAGCGTAACTATATTTCAGACCAGGACCAACATCCATTTGCTATAGCCCCATTATTTTCCTAAAATATTGCAGCAGCCATTGGTAACATAAAAGATCACTATCTTATTTCTTTGCAGGACTGTCCATGTGTAAACAGGCTCGTAAGTTCCAGAAATGGCTGCTGTAAGGTGACATAACTTTGGTGCTTTCTCATAGTTATGAAGTCTGACTGCTTCTTCCTGCCTAATAAACAGCATTTTTTTTTTGGTCAGTGATGCAGCCCATTTTAGTAAGCAATAGGTTACCAATAGGAATGGACCAATTGGGAATAGCAAGAGGTAAGACTTACCCCACTTTTTTTTATCACTCATAAGTATTGGAATTCTGCCTGTCAAAATGAGCTGACTTCTTGAAGCTGCTGCTGCAGGCATATGTTGGCACTTCCAGTTTCCTAGCTATACTTTACACTATCTGCAATTTTATGAAAGTAAAGCTTATGCTTTAATACTCACTGGATTATTATGACCCACACCTTAGTGTAGGGCCACAATAAGCTTTAAAATCCTCTAATCTGATATCTCAGGACAGCTGAGGGGAACTTATATCAACCATCAATTTTCAGATTGTGCAAGCTGGAGTGGTGTAAAATACGTTTACGGATAATCTTAACATGTTGTCAGGCATGTTTCATCACACACTGACTTTGGTATCGTCATTGGTGGAAACCTCATGCAAATTCTTTTTAAAAATGTTCACGGGGTTCCCTCCAAGATTCTCAACACACGAGTCGCCCCGCAAGTCGGATCATCTTGATCCGAATTCCGGCTGCGACGTCTATCCATAGGAAACCATTGATTTTGAATAGAGAAAGAAAAACACGGCTGAAAGCTAGCGTGGCAAAACGTTCATTGAATTTTGAATGCAAAACGCAGAAAAAATCACGTTATAACGCCGCTTTTTTCCTGGCATCTGTACTAGCTTTACAGCCCATTTTTTAAAACGTCCATGAGGCCTCAAAAATATGTGCCAAAAATATGTGTCCAAACGGCATGAGGCCTTAAAAATATGTGGTTTAGGGTATATCTTTTTTTAATTTTAAATCAGTGAGAACTTTGAATTACTGATGCAATATGAGAAGAATGAAATATAAGCAAAAAAAAAAAAGTATTTATTTTGTAAATAACTTTAATATGCTCTGTACCAAAAAAAATTTTTTTTAATGTTGCAGTAAATAGAACACACAGCAGACTAACATGTATGTTTTCCCCACAGTAATGGTAATTGTGTTCAAAATATTACTGTGTGATCAAACTTGAAAAAAAATGTTACTCTTGTTTCTCTTAACCACTTAAGCCACTAAGACCGAGCCACTTTTTGCAATTCGGCACTGCATCAATTTAACTGACAATTGCGCGGTTGTTCGACGTGGCTCCCAAACAAAATTTACGTCCTTTTCCCCCCACAAATAGAGCTTTATTTTGTTGCTATTTGGTCAGCTCTGCAGTTTTTATTTTTTTGCGCTATAAACAAAAATAGAGTGACAATTTTGAAAAAAAAAAAAAAAAATACTTTTTGCTATAATAAATATCCCCAAAAAATATATAATTTTTTTTCCCTAAGTTTGGGATGATACGTATTCTTCTACATATTTTCTGTAAAAAAAATTGCAAAAATCTTTTATTGATCGGTTTGAGCAAAAGTTATAGCGTCTACAAAATAGGGGATAGTTTTATGGCATTTTTATGAATATTTTTTTTTACTAGTAATGCCGGCGATCAGCGATTTTTATCGTGACTGCGACATTATGGCAGACACATCTGACACTTTTGACACAATTGTGGGACCATTGTCATTTTTACAGCAAACTGTGCTATAAAAAGGCACTTACAGTATTGCTGTAAAAATTACACTGGCAGTGAAGGGGTTAACCTGTAGGGGCGCTGAAGGGGTTTAAGTGTGACCTATGTAGTTCTTATAACTGTTATGGGGTGTGGCTTGCCGTGACATGTCACTGATCGCTGTTCCCAATGACAGGGAACATTTGATCAGTGACATGTCAGGGGAAGGACAGGGGGGATGTTGTGTTTACACTGACATTTCCCCCGTTCTTCAGCACTGTGACCCGATCGTGGGGCACCGGTGGACATCAAGTCCGTGGGTCCCACGGGCACGGAGCTCTCGACAGGATCGCGAGCACACCGCCGGCGGTACGTGGGCGACCACATGGCGGCAAACTAAAGAGGGCGTATATATACGCCCATTTGAGTGGCCGTGCCATTCTGTTCACGTAAAAGTGCGTGCGGCGGTCGGGAAGCGGTTACAATGCAAATAAATAAAAATATTTGATCTAAAAGGGCTTTAGTGTCACAATAAAGCCCTGTTTGTCCCCCCAAATAACAATATATGTATACATTTTTTTTCAAAGTAATTACAAAGTTATAGACTTATGAACAGACACATAGCAGACGTGTGAAAATATGGTCTGTTCCCAGGGCTCAAGTCCTGCGAGAACGCACTTTTTTTCCCAGCGGGAACTCAGTTCCCTTTGCAGGACTACAGCAGCCGAGCC
The DNA here is from genome assembly GCF_905171775.1 of Rana temporaria. NCBI lineage: Eukaryota > Metazoa > Chordata > Amphibia > Anura > Ranidae > Rana > Rana temporaria. Next base: position 207,199,535 of record NC_053491.1, on the reverse strand, counting down.
GCCTGAGCCAATCCTTCACTAAGCGGCGATGCCCAGCTCGAGTCACTGTCAGGGGCAGGCGAACCTTAGTAATCCTTTGTTACTGGCCGCTTCCTGTATATAGATTCATCAGGTAGTGTGCGGGTATTCCGGCACTTCCTCGATGCCGCAATGTCTCCTGGGAGCTTTTGTCATTGTTCCCAGGAGACATTGCGGAGGTCTGCCGCGAGTTATCGTGGGATTTAGAAATAACTTGCTACCCGATGAATCCAAATACAGGAAGCGGCCAGTAACATAAAGGATTACTAAGGTACAGTGGATCGGGAAAAAAAAATGTGCGGTTTAGTAATTATGCATATGAGCATATCTTTTTTTTTTTTTTTTGGTGGGGGAGTGGATCTTGGGTGGGTGTTCCTAAAACTTTTTTCCCCGGGACTTGACCCCTGTCTGTTCCATAGGGGGTAGACAGGTGTGAGAGCTGAAGTGGTTAATGATAAGAAAACTAACCTATGCTTGTTCAGCCTGCTATTTGCAAAGAATGGACCTTCAAAACCTGGGTTTGTCTCTCTAAAACTATTCCTATTTTGTTATATGCCTCCTTTGTTATTGTGCCAGACCTAAGATTCCTATGAAGCAGGATGAATAATTGAATAAATGATCAGAAAGACAGTAACTGTAAATTGCAAAGTTAGAATCAATAATGCAAAACAGAATGACAAAAAGCATGCATACACTGAAGGATTATAACTGCACAAAATAGAATATAAAAAGGTGGCTCAATCTTAATAACATATCTCTTTGTTGACAATCACTAAAGTTCAGAGCACAAAAAAAAAGAAGCTATGTGCATTATCTTCATAATCAACATCTCTCTCATGTCCAAGACAGATCTGTTAACACAGATGAACAGCTTGAGAGATCCAAAGCCAAGGACATAAGGGGTCGACCCCCCTTCAACTTCTGGTTGCCATTGGGGAGAGGTTCTCACTAGTAGCTGAGTCTTACTTTGTGTGCTATTGGACTCTGGCCCAGCTGCCCGCACACTGGTTCTGACAGTGGAGGGGCATTTATCTGGCTGCATATCACCTGCCCAGCTACTTCTGCAATGTTGGGTGTGGCATTTCTGAGATTCTGAGGGAGGGAAGCAGAGAAATATATCTTCTCTGTGTTTGTACGAGAATCCAGGAAGTTGGGAAAAGAGGAATTAAAGGGGCTTGAGGCTTCATCTATACATGGTAAGCAACTTTTAAAAGCCTACCCCCCTACCTCGTATGACTTATGCCCTGTACACACAACTGGGTTTCCCGATGGGAAAACTGTGAGGAGAGCTTTTGGCCGGGAATCCCGGCTGTGTGTATGCTTCTTTCAGTTTTTCCGACGGGAAAACTGCCCAAAAACCACCGGACAAAAAAAGAGAACCTGCTCTCTTTTTTCCTGCCTGGTTTCCCAGCTGACTTTTTCCCAGCGGAAAATCTGACCGTGTGTACGAGAAAATCGGACGTGTTTGGCAGTTTTATCATCGGAAAAGCTCAGATGGAGCATACAGATGGCTGGGATTCCCAGCAAAAAGCTCTCATCAAAATTTTCCAGTCGGGAAACCCGCTTGTGTGAATGGGAGAGCATGTTCCGATGGACTTTGACCCGTCCGGAATCCCGACCGTGTGTACAGGGCATAAGGCTAATATTCTGCAAAGATCAGTAAGATGCATCAGGCATGCTGTTTTTAAGTACACCAGGAGTGTTCAGTGGAAAAGCTCATTCACATTCTGCCCTATTCTTGTGCCAGCCAGGCAGTGGGCTTGGATTATATGACTGAGCCAATATGTAAAGAGTATTAATGAAAATTCCCCAACTAGGCAAGAACAATAATGGTTTTGAATTATAACATTTAAGAGAGGCACATGACCCCACACTTCAAATGTGCTTGGGTAGTCTTAAATTTCTAGAGGGTCCTGCAACCTAATTCAATACATGTGTGTCTGAACTAAATGGATATAATAAAAACCTTTTTAAGGGATATGTACACATTGGGGTCAATCTACTAAAGCTGGAGAATGCAAGATCTGGTGCAGCTGTACATGGTAGCCAATCAGCTTCTAACTTCAGCTTGTTCAATTAAGCTTTGACTAAAAAACTGGAAGCTGATTGGTATCTTTTTAACCACTTGCCGACCGCTGCATGCAGATATACGTCGGCACAACGGCAAATGGGCGTACCTGTACATCCCCTTTAGATAAAGGGGCTTGAGGCTTCATCTATACATGGTAAGCAACTTTTAAAAGCCTACCCCCCTAGCTCGTATGACTTATGCCCTGTACACAGAACCGGGTTTCCCGATGGGAAAACTGCGAGGAGAGCTTTTGGCATGCACGCACCGCCAGCGGGGGCACGCACACCCACCGCGTGCTCCGTGAGCATGCCATGGGTCCCGCGGACTCAATGTCCACCAGAGGCCCGTGATCATGTCACAAATTGGCAGAACGGGGGAGATGTAAAAAAGGCATTTCCCTGTTCTGCCTAGCAATATGACAGGGGTCTACTGCTCCCTGTCACCAGGAGCAGTGATCTCTGTCATGTTGTTGTGAGACCACCCCCCCTACAGTTAGAATCACTCCCTAGGACACACTTAACCCCTTGATCGCCCCCTAGTATTTAACCACTTCCCTGCCAGTGTCATTTACACAGTACTCAGTGCATTTCTATAGCTCTGATCGTTGTATAAATTACAATGGTCTCAAAATAGTGTCGGATGCGGCCGTCGCATTCTCTTACGTCGCAGCTAGTCGGCTTTTCCCGGCGTATAGTTAGAGCTGCTATTTTGTGGCCTATATTTAGACTTGCCATGTTAAAGTATGGCCGTCGTTCCCGCGTCAAAATTTTAATTTTTTTCGTAAGTCGTCCGTGAATAGGAAAGGACGTAACTCACGTCGAAGTTCAAAAAATGACGTCGGTGCGACGTCATTTTGCGCAAAGCACGGCGGGAAATTTCAAAACGGAGCATGTGCAGTACGTTCGGCGCGGGAACGCGCCTAATTTAAATGATCCACGCCCCCTCATTTGAATTAGGCGGGCTTGCGCCGGAGGGATTTACGCTACCCCGCCGCAACTTTACAGGCAAGTGCTTTGTGAATCAAGCATTTGCCCGTAAAACTTGCGGCGGCGTAACGTAAATGTGATACGTTACGCCGCCGCAGATGTACCTGAATCTGGCCCTATAACTTTTGCGCAAACCAATCAATATACGCTTATTGCAATTTTTTTACCAAAAGTTATCTAAAGTGAGGAAAAAAAAATTATATCTTTTTGGGGGATATTTATTATAGCAAAAAGTTAAACATATTGTTTTTTTTTTCCAAAATTTACGCTCTTTTTTTGTTTATAGCGCAAAAAATAAAAACCGCAGAGGTGATCAAATATCACCCAAAGAAAGCTCTATTTGCCAATTTTGTTTGGGTGCAGCGTTGCATGACCACGCAATTTTCAGTTAATATGATGCAGTGCCGTATCGCAAAAAGTGCTCTGGTCAGGAAGAGGGTAAATTTTTCCGGGGTTGAAGTGGTTAAAGCTACACCAGATTGTTCACTCTCCAGCTTTAATAAAATGCATTCTTAGGTGCTTATTATTCAGCATGACCACCCATCAATTAAAACTCTACTTATAGTTGCTGCATTTGAGAATTAACACTTAACATAGACATTATTGGGGCCTTATTCAGTAACGATTTTCTATTTGTCAGTATACTTAAGCCCATTCTCATTTTTGTGGCTAAATTTGTTTTTTTTTCTGCAATCCTGTTGTTTTCCTATGTACTTTGCATGTATGATATTATAGTTAGAATACTGTAGTCATTCTATAATCAAAGTAAAGTCTAGTGGTTTAAATATCAGCCCCTTTTATTTAAAAAGGATACAATTGGTAAAAAAAAAAGGAATCTGCACCATAAGGGATGACAGATGCACTATTCATGGCACAAATGGTAAATGGAATGTTATAGCAGAGACAAATGTGAAATGTGATCTCAATTTGCATTCATTTTGCAAAGAAAGCCCAAGACAAGGCTTAAAAACTCATCTCCTTATAAATATTTGACTAAGCATCTGCAGGGTATTGCCAGAAGCATTGTTAATGTGCTCAGTTTGTTAATAGTCAGATGCACTGAATTGGGATCAGGTATGTAACTCATCAATTAAAAAAAGTAAGTGCAGTAAGTTTGTAAATGTTTTAGAAAATGATGTGAGTTTGTAAAATTAGAAGGGTGCTGAAACATGCACTATAAGTAAAGGGAAAAATTACTAGAGACTGATGTCTAGAGTCTTGCCCATCTGATCCTGTATGTACTGTATGGACTTTTGCTTTTACACCTTCAACTTGAGTTCCATGAGAGTGAGTGGACTTTTAGATATTTTTATGGTCATCTTCTTTACGTGCTCCGCAATATGGATGACAGCCAAGCCTATGTATAGATGGTCTCGGTAGAAATTTGTGTGTGAACATTGTACCATTAATTACTGAATACATCCACCTGGAGACTTGAGGACCTGTACAAGTTTAATATGAGCTCTCGGTGGTCCCTATAGTTCATAAGTTATAAGTTCATCTGCAAAAATTTCCACCTATTATAAATTACAGCCTAAATTCTCCTTGATACTTCCTCCAAATTTGGAGTGCTCAAAGCTCTTGGGTAAAGTCTACACAGTGTTTGGAGATTGGCTTTATCTTCCATCAGGCTAGCTCCAGTTCGTGGATGCAACTACTATGCTTGGGAGTTTCTTTTCTGCGAGAGAGAAAAGAGAGTCTTTTCTGCGATTATACGTGTTCACTTCTGAGGATTCTTCTATCTTCCCAAACAATGTATGAAACCATAGATGAGTCTTTCTTTATGTGATCTGGAGGATCTAGAATCACAATGCCTTTATTGGGAAGAAGTGGATGGCCTAGTATATTCATGTTTTATTACTTTATATCTTTTTTTTATTGATTCCAGGATCAGTTACTTTGTTTTTATAAGCATTCAAGGAATTGTTCTTACTTTGAGAAAGCACAGCCACTATTCCTATCATATCACTACATCCTGTTCATGTCTTACATGTTCACTGGATGGAGATATATATATATATATATATATATATATATATATATATATATATATATATATATATATATATATATATATATATATATATATACAGCCCTCAAAATTTGTACTCGCCTGCTCGCATTTGGCGAGGGAATTTATCAGCAGTGCGAGTATGGACAGGGCTTCCCCTCACGCCGCTCACACACTCACAGTGCGGCCAGTACAAAAACTGTATTCTACAGCTGACCTGCCAGCGCCGCTCCACATTGATGCTTGGGACCGCCCCTCTCCACCTCCCACACATCTCCTTCCCACACAGGCTATCTGCTAGCAGATTTGTAAAAAGAATGGACACCAGCGCCGCCCGGGACCGCCCCTCTCCACCACCCATACATCTCCTTCCCGCACAGGCTATCTGCTAGCATATAGCAGATTTGTAAATAGAATGAACTCCAGCGCCGCCCAGGACCGCCCCTCTCCACCGCTCACACATTTCCTTCTCGCACTTCTAGCAGAGTTCTAAAAAGAATCATGGACACCAGCGCCACCCGGGATCGCCCCTCTCCACCTCCCACAGGCCAGTCGCAATGCCCAGAACTGTACCAGGCGCCCGGGACCGCACCCTCTCTGCCTGGGACTGCCCCTCTCCACCTCCCACACATCCAAGAAGTGCACCAATGCCTGAATCCGTGGCTGCAGGACAATGGTATGTGATAATAAATAAGACAGCCTGTTGTAATGTTCTGGAGGCATTGGGGGATTGAACAAGAAGTTTTCTGGGAATAAGGGGGGATTGAGGGAACATATGTGCTGGATTGGGGGGGGGGGTAATTGGAGGCATAGATCTGAATCATCACCCCCAATCCATTATACCTATGCCCCCAATTCTGCCCCTCTCCCCCCATTCTATCATACCTATGCCTCCAATTCCATCCCCCTCCCCCATTCTATCATACTTATGCCCCCAATTATGCCCCCTCCCCCCATTCTATCATACCTATGGCGCAAATTCTGCCCCTCCTCCCAATCTATCATACCTATGCCTCCAATTCCTCCCCCTCCCCCCATCTACCAGAATTGGAGGCATAGGTATGATAGATTGGGGGGAGGGGGCAGTATTTGGGGCATAGGTACAGGCTGCACTGGGGACACATGGCTGCACTGGGGACACATGGCTTCACTGGGGACACATGGCTGCACTGGAGACCCAGGCTGCACTGGGGACACATGGCTGCATTGGGGACACAGGCTGCACTGGGGATGGCTGCACTGGGGACACGTGGCTGCACTGGGGACATGTGGCTGCAATGGGGACACATGGCTGCAATGGGGACACAGGCTGCACTGGAGACACAGGCTGCACTGGGGACACATGGCTGCACTGTGGCTGCACTGGGGACACATGGCTGCACTGTGGCTGCACTGTGGCTGCACTGGGGACACATGGCTGCACTGGGGAAACAGGCTGCAAAGGGGACACATGGCTGCACTGGGGACACATTGCTGCACTGTGGCTGCACTGGGGACACAGGCTGCAATTAGGACACAAATCTGAACTTGGGATACAAATCTGCACTGGGGACACAAATCTGCACTGGGGACACATGGCTGCATTGGTAGACATGGGCAGGCTGCATTTTTGGGCACAGATAAAGTTGTTAATATTTATTTTTATAACTTAATTCTGCATAAAACATTTAAGTGTAATTTCATGAGATAATTTATGAGGGCGTGTCTAGGGGCGGGATTAGGGGTGGGACAAGGTTGGGGTTGGGTGGGGAAACTGGTGGCGAGTAACCCTTGAGGCCTGGCTAGTAGCTCAGGACTTGAAATTAATATACAGTATATACAATGAGGAGAGGTAAAGGTGTACTGTATGTAGTCCAAATCAGGAGTAAAGCCTAGAGCTACAACACTGCTTCTCCATTGATACAGTCCTGTGAGTGAGCCTTGTCACCCTAGGATAGGAATACTGTTACTGGCAGGATCAGCAGGTGAAAATAAAGCAAACTAATTCAGCAACAACATTTAAAGACAGGTAAGCTGCATTATATATAATATTTGCTTCAGGTTTTAGATACGCTTTAACTAAACAATGTGCATTGAAACAAAGAATTTTTATTATTTAGATACTACTCACTTACTGTATATACTTGAGCATAAGCCAAGTTTTTCAGGCCTTTTTTTAGGGCTGAAAATACTCCTCTCAGCTTATATTTGAGTCAGTGTACCTTGGGCGTCCATTTTTTAAAACTTGCGGATTCCTCCTGGTCCTGTCCCGTTCTGTGATAAGTGTTTGAAACTGTGTTCAGTGTTTCGCCTATCACAGACATCATTTCATCCTCAGACTCAGTTTTCCAGCAGACACTGTGTTCAGTGTTCCACCTATCACGGACCTTCTCTTGTCTGAGGATTAAAGAACGTCTGTGATTGGCGGAACACTGAACACAGTGTCTGCTGGGAAACTGAGTCCGAGGATGAAATGACGTCAGAGGATGAAAGAACGTCCTTGATAAGCAAAACACTGAACACAGTGTCAAACGCCTATCACGGAATGGGACGGGACCAGGAGAAAGCCGCAAGTTTTAAAAAATGGACGCCCAGCAGCGCAGCCTGTCAAGAATATCAGGTACGCTGCAATGTGCGCAGTGAGGTTGTAATGGGCACAGTGAGGTTGTAATGGGCACAGTGAGGTTGTAATGGGCACAGTGAGATTGTAATGGGCACAGTGAGGTTGCAATGGGCACAGTGAGGTTGGGCACAATGAGGCGTGCAAATGGGCATTGTTGACCCTCTTTTCCGCTTACAGTAGCTGCTGAATTCTCACCCTAGGCTTATACACGAGTCAATACATTTTCACAGTTTTTTGTGGTAAAATTAGGTGCCTGGGCTTATACTCGGGTCGGCTTATACTCAAGTATATACGGTATGTAGTCCCCTAGGAAAAACTCTGTAATAGAGGGTGCTGTAGACTAAATTCTGAATTTAGGCAGCTATTATATATAATATTATTCTCATTGTAAAAACCTGCAAGTCACAAAAGGATGTAAGCAGGCATCTTTCCCGCTATAAGAAACATCTGATCTCCTAGACCACAACTTATACTAGTAATGGGTTTCTCATAATTTTGAATTTCCAATGATTAACATTTTTTCAAGGATAACTTCGGAAGAAAATGCCTCCAGGTCTGTGCTGTCTTTAGGTACTAGGATACACAGTACCTGGTGGTTATCTCTCCCTGAGTATTATTATTAAAGAATTAAATCACTAAGCTATATAAATATAAATATTCATGTCATTGTAGTTGAGCTGTGGGTCATACCTATCTTTCAGTATAAGGGTGGCTATAGATGGTCAGCTACTTTGCTGAGAATAACAGTCTGCCTTTGAGTGAGCCTTCAAAGTGCTGAGAACCACCCCAGATATTTTGCGATGCTCAAAATCAGAAGCATCACTGGCTTTGATTGCGCCATAATAGAGATTCTACTTGTCAGTTTCTGAAATACCGTAAATGCCATAATTCTTTCATGTGATGTTTCTTCAACCGGGATAGTCTTGTTGTCTTGGCAGCATGCTATGTTTATGTGTTATAGATAAGTGTGACTGAGTATAGAGTAAGAATATATTAAAAGTGCCTAATTTAAGCCAGAAAACTGTGAAAGAATGAAAGATTAAAGGGAATAAATGACAAATGAAAATACTGAGATTAAATAATGGCAGGTTTTGAAAGTCTTGACTGCAAGACTTGATTTATAAAAAAAATTAAGTGGTACATTTTTACACTGAATGAAGAATTTAGGCATGGAAATAAAGTTTCACTGCCTTATGTTGCAAAAATAACAAAATGACAGAATGGAGTTCAATGAAAAGCTACAGTATATTATAACATGAAAATTGTTACTGCTGAAATCTTAAAGCTTGTCTCCAGGATAATCCCCCCAAACTTAACCTAAGCCTTCCCACTCAAGAGAATCCTATTTTTTTTTTAAAACCAAGCAAAATTGCCCAAATTCTTACTTGAATCTGCGGTCATGTGACATACCAGGTTGTGTGTCTGTAGAGGTCCTGTATTGGGTGCTGGTTCTCCCAAAAGCTGGCTCTAGACCCACTCCACCTCTTCTTGGATGGGATTGTCACCTACCTGTAGTTTTGGAGTCACTCCTCCATCTTGTGTCACTTATTTCTTGGCCTGAAGCCCATCCTCTCACATATTTCGGGCCTGATGCCTCGTACACACGACCAGTTTTCCTGTCGGGAAATCCAGGTGGGAAAAATGTGGTCTTTTTCCCGGCAGTTTTCCTATGGGAAACACAGCGGTGGAGCATACGCACGACCGGGTTTCCCAGCCAAAGCTCTCATGGCAGTTTTCCTGCCAGGGAAACCGTCTATGTGTAGGGGGAAAAAGCTGCCGAGCCGGTTCTCGGCTTTCCCCTCGGCTTTCCCGGCGGTGAAAAGTCAGCCGGGAAACCCAAACGTAGGCCATTCTGAATCGAACCACAGGACCTGCTTAAAAAGGTCAGGAATGGCAGGGTTCCTCCATCTTCTCTCTAAGGGATTGATGTACTAAAACTGGAGAGTGCAAAATATTGTCTAGCTGTGCATGGTAGCCAAACAGCTTCTAACTTCAGCAGGTTCAATTAAGCTTTGACAAAAATGTTTTTGAAGCTGCTTGGTTTCTATCCAGAGCTGCAACAGATTTTGCACTCTCCAGTTTTAGTAAATAAACCCCTACGTGTTCATAGTTAGGCTCTCTATCTTTCAGCGCACACAGACCTACATATTATTGGTCAGAGGTGTCCCGTTCCCATATTAAACTCTTCCAGGGCCTCAACCAAAGCTGGTATAAAAAGGGCACTAACCACAGTCACTAAACCATCAAAAGAAGGGCAACAAATAAAGAACACTTACACCTGCCAAAATGTCTTCTTTCTTCTGCACTGCTAGAGTGGGGAAAGACCCTTTCTACAAGAACACACTTCAGTCTTTGATGATGTGAAAGCTTATTACTAGCTGTCTATTGAAGGAATCCTTACTAGGTCTTTAAGATTTCAGAGGGTGTGTGATCACGGTGTGTGATCATGTTGCTTGAGGGGTGGTAACAAGACCAGTCAGTCTCCACTTACGGAGGAGGTGCTCAAATAAGTAAAAATGGCTTTTAGTGGGGACTACATTTTTTTTTTTTTATGGGATCAGGGTGGGTGTGAGGTTATTAAGAAAGGACTACATTTTCCCAAAGAATAACTTTAGAGCTGACCTCCAGGCAAGCAGCAAGATGTTCAAAAATACATACATGCCTGCTATTTTACCTACCAATGGATTGGTAATCTCATTCTACCAATCAGCTTTAGAGATTATTTTTATTATTTATATACAGGATTTATATGGCCGAATGGTGGCTGAATGAGGGAGGGGCAAGCGGGCTCAAACAGACACAGTGCTGCTTGCTGCTGCATTCTGTCCATCTGTAAGCACAGCGGTGTCAGCAGGCGGGAGGTACTGTAGAAGAGAGACCACAGCACAGCCACCTCTCCTCCGGGTCCCCCACTGCCCACAGTGGCAAGGGGGAGGGAGATCAAGGGAGACAGTCAACACTAGTCAGCCCTTGGCTACACTACCGTGCACAGGGGAATTAGGGTTTTCCGAGGTGGGGAAAGTAAGGTGGATGTTGAGGTAGGTGTTATTTCTGTGTAAAAAATGAAGAACCTTATTTCTCTGAGCAGTTTAAACACCCTCAAATATCAACCTAAGATTGCTGTGACCCCAAACCCTCATTCATCCATCACTTAACTGAAACATATTCTTCAATAGGGAAAGCATACATGTGCTTAGCCACACACAAGGTAAATGGCCGTTCAATGAACCCTTGCACATAAACACAAACTATTTTTAACGCGGACTAATTAATTTATTTTTACTAATGTGTTACTGTTGGAAGGTTTAAATGTCAGAATGCAAATGATATTATAATATAGGAGGTGTTCTGGGGATTTCATGCAATAAAAGACCAAAGTATTATAATTCTTGAGAATGATCTAATAAACTTTGAAAAAGCGAATGTCATGGACAGGGTTATGATGGCACTGCTACAATGAGCAGCAAGCACAGTACATACATGTTTAATCATTTATTTCAAGAAAAGAAAGGTATGTGTTATGATGCACTGTGTAGTTCCCATAAACTCAGCTTGCTGTTACAAGATATTGCAGCTGGTTTACCTGACCTCAGAAAGTACAGAAATCATTGGGGTAGATTCAAATAGCCCGGCGTAAATTTGTGCGGGCGTAGCGTATCTCAGATACGCTACGCCACCGTAACTTAGTGAGGCAGGTTCTGTATTCAGAAAAAACCTGCGCCCTAAGTTAAGGCGGCGTAGCGTGTGTGGTCCGGCGTAAGCGCGCAGAATTCAAATTATCCATGTAGTGGGCGTGTTGTATGGTAATGAAGGCTGACCCCACGTAATTGACATTTTTGACTAACGGCGCATGCGACGTCCGTGAACGTAACCCAGTGCGCATGCTCCAAATTAACCTGCCAAAAGCCAATGCTTTCGACGTGAACGTAAATTACGCACAGCCCTATTCGCGAACGACTTACGCAAACAACGTAATCAACGGAAAATTTGACGCTGGCCCGACGTCCATACTTATCATAGGATACGCCTCATATAGCAGGGGTAACTTTACGCCGGAAAAAGCTTAACGTAAACGACGTAAAAAAATGCGCCGGGCGGACGTACGTTTATGAATCGGCGTATCTACCTAATTTGCATATTCCTTGCGTAAATTGACGGAAGTGCCACCTAGCGGCCAGCGTAAATATGCAACTAAGATACGACGGCGTAAGAGACTTACGCCAGTCGGATCTTAGCAAAATTCCGGCGTATCCTGTTTTCTGAATACAGAAAAAAGATACGCCAGAGGATCCTAGGAGTTACGCAGCGTATTAATAGATACGCCAGCGTAACTTCTTTCTGAATCTGGCCCATTGTGTCTAAGTCATAAACTGCTATATAAATGACAGAAAAAGGAGACTCTGTGTAAAGTTTGTAGATAAGGAATTACAAAATCAAAATGTCACTCTGACAAGCTGTTAAGCTAAAAAACAGCAGCATCTAAAGAGCAAAAGAAAAAAAATAATTAATAACTGTCCTGTTTTCTGCCATGAACACTGTAAATGAGTGTTAAAACCCTTCAGGCTGGTGGTGCTGAGGTCTTGGGGTGTTAGTTGTTGTATGATGAAGAGTTGCAACATAACTGGAACCATATTACCATAAAAATGGGTCTTTTCAAGGTGGCTACTGAGCTTTTGAAGCACCCGATGCAGCTTTTCTGCCTGGACACGCATGATATCCCTGGTACTATATACGGTATGTGTGTGTGTGATAATAAAGGTGATATGCGCTAAAGACAATAGTAAAAGTATACTATGAAGTGGATCTCTGAATAAAACAAATTAGCTAATAGCATAATACACACCCAAAGGTGTACAGTGATGATAGTGATAACAATTTGTATAAACGTGATCAAAATGAATATATACATAAATATCATAAAGTGTCCTAGAGAGTAATCTTCATGAATGAATGCGATAAGAAGCGATGAAAAGTTCTTCCATGGAGTTGCTAATACAGCGTGGGTCTATATATGGCTTTACAATCCGTGCCCAGTCTCCCAAAACTCTCACCTTAAGTAGGCTTGATCATGCACGCAGTATGGGTGTATGCGTCTCCAGGGTAATATGAGGGTCCTCTCCTGGTCCTATCCAGGGATATTAGAACAGCCTCTCTTCTCCTAAAGCTCTCACTGGTCCCAGTAATGGAAATCCTAGTAAGTGCTCAATGCACCATATGAGTGGGAGTAAGGGAAGAAAGAGTGCTTCCAATGGTGTAGTACGTTAAATAAAAGGGCTTTATAATGCAGAGGTTAATACTGCAGAGGTTTACAGCTAGAAGTGTGCCAGTGGAATGACAGCGAACAATAAAAACTCTGCGCCTTACATCCTTTAGGACTTCCTGTGTAGTGTGAAACAACAAGGAAACCCCGTTTTATCACCAGGTATCATGGTATATACAAGAAAATTGAGTACATCCTTAATAAACACTGGGCTATTTTAAAACAGGATCCTCTTTTAAATACCATCATTTGACCAACAAAAAGTCACATATAGAAGAGCTCCCAGGCTAAAAAAACAAATAGCACCCAGTAAACTAAAAACAACTAAATAGATAATCCCTTGTGTCTCATCCCTCTCGCAGGAAAGTACAGATGCAATAAACCCCAATGCAAGACCTGTGCTTTTGTGAAACATGGACAACATAGTTTTCGGCATAATGATAAAACCTACCATCTAGATAATTTTTATAATTGTTCAACCGACTATGGGCTAGATTCAGGTAGATTGACACATCTTTATACCGGCGTAGCGTATCTCATATGCGCTACGCCGGCGAAATGTAAATTTTTTTAAGGCGTAATCCGGCGTAAGTTTAAGTGGGTGTGCCCTTATGCAAATGATGGCCTGAACATGGAGCAGTGGATTACGCCAGGCGTATCATAGACGGAGCATGCGCAGTCACGTGGACGTATGATCGCTTCCCTGTGCGCATGCTCACAACTACGCCGGCCCAACTTCCTGGGATACGCCGGCCCACCGGCTTACGCCGAACGCATAAATACGCCCAGACATGCGCCCATCCGTCGCAAAATTACATCCTGCTCCACCCCCTCCAGAGCAAGGTAATTTTGTCTAGCGATGGCACCTCCTAAAGTGGGCAAGGATAAGAAGAGGTAGCAAAACTACAATTCTGAGGAGATGGCTATTTTGTTGGCGGCAATCACAAAATATGATGCCTACCTGCATGGTGCCCACAGTGCTAATACCACCAAGGCACAGAAGAGGGAGATTCTGGCAAAGATCGCCCAAGATGTCAATGTCATTGGCAATGAAACCCGGATGTCTGATGACATCCAGAAGAAGCTAAATGACATGAGACGTCGGGTCCGGGACAAGTTGGCCCTCATGAAAAAGCATGCCAGGGGCAGGGGAGGAGGACCAGCCTCATCTTTGCGTTTGACACCTGAGGAGGAGATTGTTGCCAGGTGTCTTTCGCAGGAGTAGGTGGAGGGCGTTGAGGGATACTACTCCACTGATCTGGACTTGAGGAGAGGTAAGTGTGTTTTATCCTCCATTCGGTGTGTAGCATGTGAGGGGGTGGAAGGGAACATGTGTCAAGTGTGTGGGTCCACCAACATGTGATTGTTTTGTTTCATCCACAGATGTGCTGGAGGGAGCTGTGCTGTCGTCAGCCGTTGTTCGACCCATGCCATCCCCGGAACATCCTGTGGCTTATCAGTGCCAGTCTGACCAGTGGATCTCCACCAGGAGGATTGTATATATTTAGAGGAGGCTTCCACCATCCCTGGACCCTCAACCACCTCCCCGACCATCAGATCTACCCCATCCAGGGGAACCCCATCCCGGTCTTCCCCGTCTGGATGGGCCCAAGCCTCTCCTTCCCCCAGGAAGGCTCTAAGGAAAAGACCAGGGGTGTACCCGGAGCCCTCCAAGAAGGGCTGCACAAGGAGCAGCCCCGGCAGACCCGCCATATCGGGGCTATAGTGGGTGACCTGCGCCGTGTGACAGACAGCCTGGCCTCCTCGGCCCAGTCCCAGGCTGCATGCACAGCGGCTTTGCAGCAGTCCCTCACCCTGCAGGCTGATCAGAGCAGCAAAATCTCTGACAAGCCTGCAGGATGTGAGTGTGAGTGGAAACTGTGTAGCGATGGTGACCTGCATGGGGAGAAGCAGGCTGCAACAGCAGTCCACACGGCGGAGGTGAGGAGGTTGGCAGGGGCTGTAGAGGCCAACACTGCTGCTGTGCAGGCAGAGGGGAGGCAGACCTGGCGGCACCAGCACCACAATACCAACCGCCAGCTGAGGATGCTTGCTCATACCAACACGGTGCTCACCCGCCTCGCCGTCGCTATGGAGGGCAGGCAGTCACCACCTGCCAGGAGTGACAGAGCAGGGGATGATGCTCCTCCCCCCTCCCCCCCACCCCAGGCTCCCTCCCGACAACTGAGGAGCCGAAGCCGTGGCACCCGTGGCACCAGCCTTGGCCCACGACAGAGCAGATGAGTGCTCATTTTTTTGGGGATTATGCTCAGAGTATGAGCTTTATATTTTATTTGCTCAGAATATGAGTTTTTTTTTGGTTTGTAGTTAATACACACGGTGAGGAGTGTAGACTACAGTGTGACTGGTGTGTGAATGGGGGGTGACACTCCTGCCAGCAAAGGGGTGTCACCCTCGGTCGTTGGGGAGAGGTTATCCCCATGACCGTGTGAATGTGGTATGAATGATCAGTGACATAATTAGAGCCTTAGGCGCGTCGTTGCTGCTCCCAAGTCCTGCATGGTGGACTTGGGCTAATCCAATGTGATGTGGATGTGGTGTGTGTGAGCTAGGGACCACAGTGGTGTGCATGCATGCATTCTCCTTGTGCCATGATGAATGTGTGTGTTTAACATGCAAAGAGGCGTTCCACGAGACAACTCCTGACTGCTATTCCCTCAGGAGACGGGGTAGCCTCGGGCAGGGGGGGACTGTGTGGTTCGGGGGTCAGGTCATCACGTATGTCAATCTCCAGGCCCTTTCTCATGGCATAGTTGTGCAGCACGCAACATTCACCAATGATCTGGCACACGAAGTTGGAGGAATACAACAGGGCCCCCCCGGACGTATCCAGGCATCGGAAACGGGACTTCAGGAGGCCAAATGTGCGTTTCACCACTGCACGGGTACGTATGTGTGCATCATTGTATTTTCTCTCTCCTTTGGTTTGGGGATTCCGGAATGGAGTCATGAGATGGGGCCCAAGTGCATATGCAGAGTCACCTGGAAGGGAAAAGACAGGAGGATGTTAGTCATGCATGTGCCCATCGTGATGTCTGCATCATGGGGTCGGACAGTCATGCCTGACACCCATGTCACTCACCAACCAGCCAGCTGTCCCCATACATGTTCTGTTCGAATTCTGTGGGGATTTTGCTTTGACGGTACATGAAGCTGTCATGGCTGGATCCTGGGTGTTTGGCACGGACGTGCCATATGAGGTATTGGGCATCGGCTATCACCTGTACGTTGATGGAATGCCACTGCTTACAATTACGGTATATGTGCTCTGTGGCACGGGGGGCCGTAGTGCCACTTGTGTGCAATCAATGGCCCCCACGGTGCGTGGGAATCCTGCAATTTGGTAGAAATCCGCCAATGCCTTCTGCCGCAGATGCTCATGGGTGGGTTTGATGATGTGGTGGGACATGCGTCTGAGGATTGCGGGGACAACCTGGTGCACACATCTGCTCATGCTGGATTGTGACATCCCAGATACAACTCCACTTGTACGCTGAAAAGATCCACTTGCAAGGAAATGCAATGTTGCCAGTACCTTGACCAGTGGCTGCACTGCATGTGCACAATGTGTCTTGCTGGTGATGTCATCATGCAGGGTTGTGGCTAATTCCAGGATGGCATCAGGGCTGAATCTAAAAATGCGAAACACCTCCGAATCACCCATCCCAAAGATGTTCATACGCGTGCGCTATATCCTCTCCCTTGCCCTCCTACGTGCCAGTGGACACAGTAGTATTGCTATGACCATGGCTGCCCCTGGCATGTTGGCATACAGATGTGTTGTCCTGCAAGTGGGGTTGCTCAGCTCTTCCGTAACGGTGCTGCTGTAGCTGCTCTCCAGCTGACCTGTGCACGTCTGTTGCTGAGTTACCCCTGCTTTATGAGGAGTAATTTTGCGCCGGGCGTACAACTTACGCTCACCGCGCGTAGCCTGCACCGGACACGCGTATGTTTGGGAATCGGCGTATCTCCCTCATTTGCATATTTACATAGGAAATCAATGGGTGCGTCAGATGCGTTCGGCGTAAAAATGCGCCTATGATACGCCGGCGGAGGAAAGTTACGTCGGTCGGGAGAAGCCTATTTTCAGGCGTATCTAGTTCTGTGGGTACGGCGCATAGTTACTACGGTGCACATTTTGACTTACGCGGCGTATCTCGAGATACGTCTGCGTAAGTCCTACCTGAATCTAGCCCTATGTCGTTTACTGCTTAACGTGTCCTTGTAAGCTGTTGTACGTCGGTCAGACCATTCAGCCACTGAGACAATGGTTTGGCAAACATCGCCGTTTTGTAGAGAAGGGTTGCGACTAACATAGTGTCCCCCGTCATTTTTTAGAACATTACAACCAATCCACAGTGGGTTTACAGGTGTGGATCATAGAATCCATACCTAGAAACTTATCTGAAGCTGAAAGATTTCCAGATTGTGTGAGCGCAAAACTTTCTGGATTTATTCGCTAGATACTCTTGCGCCCAGTGGGTTGAATGAAGAATTAGAAATTAACACCATTATTTAACATTCTTGTGTACATGCCCCACATTTATGAAAATGTGTGTGTTCTTGACCATTTACACACATGTATGTATATATTTTTTTATAATTTTTTATATATATTTTTTGATATACTTTTTTGTTGCTTCCCCCAGTTCCATTCATGCTGGCTGTTGATGTGTGTATGGAGATGTGTATATATGTGTATATACATATGCTATATATGTGTGTATATATGTATACATGTTATTCTTCTATCCAATGTTATTATGTGTTTTTTCCTTATATACATGTTCTTTCCTTATATATACATACATTTGATCAGTTATGTTATTATGACACTAGGGATGCATGTCCACCTATACAACTTTCGGGTATATGTGTGTGATTGTAATTACTCCCACATGGGCATCTATGACATTGCACAACAATTTCTTATTTTTATTTTTATACATCTTTTATAGATGTACATATGTCATGTCCATTTATAATTTTAATTACATATATTTTCTACATTGTTGATAGTTATTTGATTTAAATTATCCATTTAACTTTATTAATTTCTTCCGCCCAGCAATATAATATTAGAATATGAATTTATGTCTCAACCTTAAAAAAACATTAGTCCTATTCAGTGTATTTTATGATAATTAATTATTGTCTCGTTTCCTAAATTACGTATATTTTTATATAAACATTTAAATCCCGGTCATTATTTTACGTATAGAATCATCTGTGTACCAGTTTCACTGTTTTGATCATCCTCTTCCATCTGCTCTAGCCGTTGTTTAGTGTGTCCTTTCTCAATCAAGCAGATTTTGTTAATTAAGCTGAGCTCCTTTTAATTCCCAGTCCTTCGTTTCCACCCTGCACTTTTTTTTATAAATTCTTTATTTTTAAATCTTTTCTTTCACAAAGATAACAAAACAACGTTCCATATAGTACCGCTATACAATAGTTCTATTATTTTACTCATGACATCTTCTCTTTATTTACCTAGCTTACTCTGAACCAGTCAACAGAATCACGTCTATTGTGAGAGTAATAAAAAAGAAAAAGAAGGAAAAATAAATAAATAAATATATGTATATGATTGGTCATCCTCACTCCACCTCCCAATTTCCTCTTTCTCCACAATTATAACCATCTCCGATAATTGTATCCTTCTTACTTTTGATACCATTATCTTTGTTAATTCCAGTTTTGTTAACCTGGGACCCCCCCTGGTCATCCAACCCCCCTTCGCAAGCTTGCCCCAGGAATTTAGGCATAGAACAGGACTATAGAAAGAAGATAGAAACAAAAGAAGAGAAGAGAAGAAAAAAAAAAAGTAACCCACATCTGCCCACCTCCGGAACCCCCCGCCCCCCCCCCCTGCTATCCCATCCGTTGCCTATATGTAATTTAAGGGGCCCAGGTTTGTCTGCATTTGTCCTCCTGCTCTCTCATTGTCATAGTAAGGTTTTCCATTTGTTGGATTTCTGATATCTTACTGAGCCATTGTAGTCTAGTTGGAGAGGCTGTGCTTTTCCATAAGACTGGGATGCATGCTTTCGCCGTTGTAAGCAAATGTCTCACCAGTGATTTTTTTATAATCCTCTATTGAGAGAGGGAGATCAAACAACAGAAAAGCAGTCGGATTTTCTCCAAAAGACACACCCTGCACTTGACAAAGGAGCGTGCATGCCCAATGTGAGCTTGGCGTATGCTCTGAAACGCGTTGTGTTTCTCTCCCTTACCTTCGTTGACGTCACATGCCAGCTGACTTCCTCGCAGCATGGAGCTCCGCCACCTTGTCCCGCACGCCGAGTTCCTCTCCCCCGGACACTGCGGCCGCTCCGGCCAGTGGCTTCCATCACATCTGCCTGCCAGGAACCGCCGATCGACGGACTCAAGAGACTTCAGTTTTTTCACCGCCTGGGGGCTTCTCACCCATTACTTATGTGTAAGTGTGGAATTACATGTTGCTGTAGCTATTAAATATTTGCACTAAGAGGCGCTTTTCATGGATATTTCCAATAACTTTCATAAAATAATAATAATATCATACAATCACATATACCCAATTCTATACCCACAGTTGACCCAGAGGAAGGCAAAAAACCCCAGCAGAGCATGATCCAATTTGCTATAGCAGGGGAAAAAATTCCTTCCTGATCCCCCATGAGGCAATCGGATATTCCCCGGATCAACTTTACCTATAAATATTAGTACCCAGTTATATTATGTACATTTAGGAATCCAGACCTTTCTTAAAGCACTTTACTGAGCTGGCCAGAACCACCTCTGCAGGGAGTCTATTCCACATTTTCACAGCTCTTACTGTGAAGAAACCTTTCCGTATTTGGAGGTGAAATCTCTTTTCCTCTAGATGTAAAGAGTGCCCCCTTGTCCTCAGTGTTGACCGTAAAGTAATTAACTCAACACCAAGTTCACTATATGGACCCCTTAAATATTTGTACATGTTGATTATATCTCCCCTTAATCTTCTCTTCTCAAGAGTGAATAAATTCAGTTCCTCTAATCTTTCCTCATAGCTGAGCTCCTCCATGCCTCTTATCAGTTTGGTTGCCCTTCTCTGCACTTTCTCCAGTTCCCCAATATCCTTCTTGAGAACTGGAGCCCAAAACTGAACTGCATATTCTAGATGATGTCTTACTAATGATTTGTACAGGGGCAAAATTATATCTCTCTCTCTGGAGTCCATACCTCTCTTAATACAAGAAAGGACTTTGCTCGCTTTGGAAACCGCAGCTTGGCATTGCATGCCATTATTGAGCTTATGATCTACCAAAACCTCCAGATCCTTCTCCACTATGGATCCCTCCAGTTGTACTCCCCCTAGTATGTATGATGCATACATATTCTTAGCCCCCAAGTGCATAACTTTACATTTATCAACATTAAACCTTGTCATCTGCCACTTAGTCGCCAAATTAGACAGACACAACACAACATAGGCACACTTACAATTACACTGCAAAACACATTCTGATACTCCTTCTGAGTATTGAGTATTGAGATACCACATCTGTTTACACACACACGTGCCCCCCACATGGCTTCTCACAAACTGCAAACAGACTTCTTTTGGCTTTCTTCAACAATGGCTTTCTTCTTGCCACTCCTCCATAAAGGCCAGATTTTTGGAGTGCATGACTAATAGTTGTCCTGTGGACAGATTCTCTGTCAGGGCTTCTCTTCCTTCTCTGAGCTGGCCGCTCAACTGTCGGCTAATTGCCAGCTCCTATCCTATACCAATGTAATGGGGATTTACACTGGCCACCAATGTAAGAGGGACCTTCACAGTATTCTCCTTAACTAGTGTGAATGAAAGGATTGTACACCAAGCCCCAATGTAATGAGAAGATTTACACTGACCACTAATGCAACTGAGACATTTAGCCTGTGTTCACATTTGTGTGTGTCGGAAATACATGCAAAATCACTTTTCTGACACCACAGAAACATGCCACCCTTTAGCAGATACACAGCAGTGCCATTAATTGTTAATGACACCTTCATACATCGGCTGACATGTGCATATTCACACGTACCAAAATTCAGGGTGCTGTGGCACCATGATATTTTGAAGAAGGGTTCCACCTCCAATTTGCTTATCTTTGCAGAACAGGCTGATGTTAGGCTTAATGACTATTGTTGTTGTTGTAAGCTGGATTTTCAAGCATGCCCCTTTACCTCCCAAGTGGGCAGCATTCAGCATAAGTGATGAGCATATGACCTCAGGGGGACATATCAATGCTGCCAGTCTGTGACTATTTACATATCAATGCCGCCAGTCAGCGACTATTTACATATTAATGCAGCTGCTATTTCCATATTAATGCAGGTTATTTACATGTAAACACGGGGTCTGCAGGTGAGTCATCTGTACACGGCAAAAGGGCAAGCTCTGCAGCAGCTCGGGCAGCAGCAACAGAAGATTACACTGAGATAAACTTTAAGGGATAAGGGAATTTAAACTGGGATAGTTGGCAAGTATGAGGCAGCTGCTTTGGGCCCCACAACAATCACGGGGTCCAGTGCAGCTGCCCCTTTTGACCTGCCCTAAAAACGGTCCTGAGGGTGGAAGTTGTCCCTGAAGTTCTGTTTGTTGTCACATTGGGAATCCCATAGTCCCTTACTCTATCCAAGTTATCATCTTCTAATAAAACAACAAAAGCCAAGGACTGACTTTCTGTGTCTAGATGAAAGAAGGAAATGCGGTGTGACTGGCTGTGCAGCAGTGGGAAACCCTAGCTTCAGCAACTCCTGCGGGGGTAGTGCTACACTGTATTGTTACTTGTTAGCTATATCAGGTTGGATCTTAACTAGTCTTTGGCTAATTTTGACATGTTATTTAGCAACAAAACCAGTTAAGTTAAACAAGAACTTTAATTGTATGTACTTTAGCTTGATTAGAAATTTGTAACTATATTGCTGTCTGAGTTTAAATGAGTTTATTACTTTATGGTAGTTGGATTTCCAGATTTTATACTATTGGCTTAAATAATGTAAAAGTGATTACCATAATAATGATGTGTGTATTACCAGTTGTTTTACTGTGTATGCCCGTAATTGCTTGCTAGATAGGCATTCTTCTTATCTCCATGCCAAATGCTGGGAAACGAGTAAAAACTATACCTGGAAGATATCTCAAAGTAATATTGATTGACTAAAGTAGGAAATGAGTATTAAATAATTAGCTCAATATAGTGATTAATGGATAATTATATAACTTAATCTGCCTGCATTAACTGTATTTCCGCGTGCCAAAGTCCAATTAAAACCTCAGTTTTAATCATCTGAATACAGGCAGTCCCAGAGTTACAAACATCTGACTTACAAACGACTTCTACTTACCAACAGAGGGAAACAACAGGAAGTGAGAGGAAATCTACCCCTAGGAAGGGAAATTCACTCTTGTAAGAGTTATCACAGAAAAACGGTGTCTCCACTGAAGCTTTATCATCAAAAATCCTTGTTTCCACAACAACCCACAATTTTCAAAATCCAATTGATACAGAAACAAAAAGTGAGGTGAAATCTTCTGAACAAGGGCATAGAAAGCAAAACAAACATTACAGGGATGTTACAAATTCAACTTAAGAACAAACCTACAGACCCTATCATGTTTTTAACCTGGGGACTGCTTGTACATTACAAGTACATCAAAGCAAAAAGGTGCATAATGTCTTAAGCCGCGTACACACGATCAGTCCATCCGATGAGAACGGTCTGATGGACCGGTTTCATCGGTTGACCGATGAAGCTGACTGATGGTCAGTCGTGCCTACACACCATCGGTT